>NW_026908910.1:0-21327 GCF_958449725.1 Rosa rugosa | reverse complement strand
CCTCGGTCCAAAGAGCAAAAGAGCACAACACACCCTTCACGTTTCGAGACCATACATGTAGACATCTCTCCCTGATGTCTACATCTCCCCCTGATGACTACGGTCATGAGAGTTGGATAACTTTCTCAAACGATGCTACCAACACGTTTCTCCAAAGTGGAATTTAGGCAATGACTTAGTGAGCAAGTCTGCCACACTATCCTCAGATCAGACCTAATTCACTTTGATCTTGAGGAGAGTCTTGTTGTTGCTGATTATGCTTGGTGTTGTCGATTTTGATGTAGCCTTTGCTTCATTTGTTCAAAGCAAGCAGCATTATCCTAAATACTCGTAGGCTCATCTGTGGCAGACTTCAAACCACAATTGTTTCAAACATGTGCGTAATTATGGATCCAATCCATATATATTTATGAACCACTTCGTGAAGAGCAATAATATTTGCATTGTTCGAAGATATAGCGACTAGGGTCTGTTCTGTAGACCTCCAAGATATCACGGTCTTTACCCATGGTGAACACTTAACGATTTTGGGAATGACCTTTGTGTGGGACAGAGAGATACCCAACATCAGCATAACCTTCCAAAACACATGTCGTTTTGGGATGGGGATAGTGGACGCAGGCCAGCGTTGATGGCGTTCCTAATATGTAATGGGTCTGAATCAATCGTTTCTCTGTAGGGATAGAACAAGCCCATATCAATCGTACATCTCAAGTACAGAAATATATCTTTTACACCAATCCAATGGCGTCGCGTTGGTGCAGAGCTATACCTTAGCTAACAAGTTCACTGCAAATGAGATGTCCAGTCTTGTGCTTTGAGCTAAGTACAATAATGCGCCTATTGCACTTAAGTAAGGCACTTCTGCCTCTAGCACATCTTCAACATCATCCTTTGGACGAAGAAGATCCTTTTCAAGATCAAGACTACGGTCGATCATGGGGATGCTTGAAGGCTTGACCTTGTCAAAATGCCTAAGCATCTGTCAACATAATGCTCAAGTTCCAAACCGAGACATCATCGTGTTCTCCAAAAATCATTCATCTCAAAATCAGATCTCAAGTGTTCAGTGGTTTTCCTTAACTCTTTAAGGGCTTCCAATGAAGATCCGCGATAAAATCCGAAACTTGTTATGGAAACGCGTGGGCATATTCCTTCCCAATCAAGTAGTCACTTTAGTAAGCGTTTCAATCTTATTGTAAACGCGCTCTGTAGTCTAGAGCCACTTGACTTGGGTAAAAGAAGTTCACCAATAACCTTCATGTACATTCCGTATCTAGATCCCCATAGAGATACGTAGTGACCACATTTGTAAGCTGCATGTTCAGTTATTCGGAAAATACCAAACTGACAGGGTAGTGGAGTGCAGTGACATCCATTACAAGAGAATATGTCTCATCGTAGTCGATTCCAGGGCGTTTTGTAAGAAGCCTTGCACCATAAGGCGAGATTGTCATTTCTTTTTCTCATCACGCTTTCTAACGAATACCCATTAGTCAATATGTTTTATGTTAAGAGGTGTCGACATCATTGGCTAAAAAACCTTCCTCTTCATTAGAGAATCCAACTTAACCTGGATCACATCTTTCCATTTAGGCCAAATTTCTCTACGTTGGCATTCATTCATCAACAGAGTGTGGTTCGATATTATCGGACTCAACAAACTCATGCGCAACGAAATGCGCAACTACATCATCAATTATGAAGAAGTTTTTATCCCACGTCTCATATACACTAGTGTAATTTTCATAGAGCTCTATATTCTCAAGAATTTGTTTTGACGTTGGGGCGTCCCCCAATGATAACCATAATCCGGAAGATACTCATGAGACGGATTTTGAGTGTCGATGATCCAAGGATTGAGTTGTGCCAAAGTATCATTCGAACCCACGGGCTCCCACGCATCCTAGCTAGGGCCATGGCTTGTAACGCTAGAGTGCCACTCTCTTTGGCGTTGGCGCCATGCCTACTTCCGTGTAGGGTGGCGCTACGTCCTCTCGTAGGGACTTCCATCTTTGCAGCCATGTTTGCAGTATATTTGTGTGATCTCGTTACTTTAACGGGGATCAAGATGAGACATAGTGGGGACAGGCCACAACAATTCTTGTCGTTCCTGCTGAACATTCGTGTTCTTATCTCCCCCTAACGACAGGAAGACTGTCTCATCATGGAATCCAGCGACTGCGGCTTCGATGTGGGCTGCTGTTATTGGGCCACCGTGTTGAATTGGAACCGACACGAATTCGGCCCGCCGCCCAACATCGCAGTCGAGTTGTTGTTGTTGGCGGTGGTGTTGTTGTTGTTGGGGTTTATGCTGGGGTTAGGCATGAGGGAGGGGTAGGAATTGAGACCCACTATCATGTTGGGCTGTGCCGGAGGTTGCGGTGGGGCTTCCCGTGAATCCAATCAAGGAGAGATCAAGGAGTGTAATGGGGGAGCTGAGAGAGACTGAGATAGAGAGACGTACTTTGTTTAATGAGACACAGAGAGAAGAGGTGATGGAGAGAGCTTTGAAGAAGATGAACAGTGAAATGACATATCTACCCTTGCAAAGTTAACCCCGTTAACGGTTTTATTGTTCACAGGTATGAATCTTGGGTCGGGGTGAAAAGTCCAGGTACCAAAATGATATTTTTTGAAGTTGAGGTACAAAAGTTATTAGTGGCTCATAGTTCAGGTACTGTTTGTGAGTTTTTCCCCATTAATATTGTAGCAAATAACTTTTTTTTAATGAAAAAAAATTAACGAAGTGACTAAAGTGAATAACAGAGTTAAAGTTGAGTGACCAACGTGATATATTTAAAAGGTAAGTGACCAAAGTGTCCAATAGGTAAAAGTTGAGTGACCATTTGTGATATTCTCCCTGAAATAAAAATAAAAAAGAGAGAAATTTGGTATTCAATTTGACCAAAATGAAGTTGACGGCAGTGACCAAAGTGATAGACAGTGTTTAAGTTGAATAACTAAAGTAAAATTTTTAAAAATTCAGTGACTAAAATGTCGACCGAGTCATAATTGAGTGACCAAAATGATAAGTTTGCCTATGAAATTTTGAGGTATGATAATATATATATATATAGACACACACCTGAGTTCATTATATTTGATTCAATTCTTTTATTCTGGAGAGAAGGCAAAAGTTTTCATTAACAACTAGTAGTCACCCGACATGACACTCACCGTCTCCAGATTTTTTTTTTTAAATAAGAAAACAAGCAAGCTGACAAGTTAAACAAGTACCTCTAGGGCACCCTAACCCTATTTCTGGATATTTCGTAGAGAACGCATCCTACCACCATAATCGATTAGAAGCCATCTTCTTCATCGACCCTGAAATCTCCACCACCAGCGGTCCTCCTTGACCTAGAGAGCTTTCAGGGTCTTCAAATAGCAAATTGGAAGGAGGAAAACGATCAGAAACTTGGTGTGCATGGTGGCTAGAAAACCCCAGCCTCCATCAATATCCGACATTCCGACCCAAAAGGTCTGCTTTTCGCTATAATTAAAAATCCAAACTACTAACTTGTGACAATTATTCAAGATATCCAAGTTATTGCCACATCATTCGACTCTATTACCTTTAGACACATTTTTAGAAAAGCAAAATTGGTAGCATATGCTTTAACCAACTTTGGTCACAATCATGTAAACGGTTCAACATGGACCAATAGAGCCTCTAGTGAGGCTTCGAGAGCCTTATTGTTTGATGTTGTAAACTTTGGTTGCCCTAGAGGCTTCCAATTCTAATTTTTAAGTTTTTCTTATCAAAGTAAAAAAAAACAAAACAAAAAACAAAGCCCCACTAACTTATGACACGAAAATAAATGTTTCATATAAAATATTACATAAGACCAATTTGTTCTAGACTACTGTGCATTTGCTCACGCAGAAAAGGACTTCAAGTAAAGGGTGTTGGAAATGCTGTGATCAATGAAGAGTACCATGGCAATGCGATATTTGGCGCAATCGTAAACAGAACTGAACATAATAACATGTAGAACATTATACTATTTTTCATTAACCATATATTCTTGAAATTCCATAACCAAATTATTCTTCTTCCCTATATATATATATATATATATATATATATATAGGGCCCTTCCACTAAAGGATCCCTTTTTTTTGTCTTTTCTAGGGATAGGGCATTAGACCAGCTTTTCAATCATATTTTGGCATCTCAACCGTTTAGTTTTTAGGTCCTAATATGTAGATCATTTCTGCAAATTTTCAGCCAAATTGATTATTGTTAAGTCCAGTGATTTAATCTAGTTTGATACCTTAACGATCACCGATTTGGTTGAAACTTTACAGGAATGATCTATACATTAGGACCTAAATACTGAACGGTTGAGATGCCTAAATATGATTGAAAAGTTAGTCTAATGCCCTATCCCTATAAAAGACCAAAAAAAAGGATCCCTCACTAGAAGGACCACACACACACAAACTCTTTCGATTAACATAAAAACAAGTATAGTAAAACGGCTCTAATGCTCCATGCGGATGATGCACCGGATTCCCTCTCCTGCCAGCATGTACTCAAATGCCTTGTTGATCTCAGAGAAAGAAACAGAGTGAGTGATAAATTTGTCCAATTCCATCTCCTGCCGACCAAATTAATTCCCATGTCAAATTAATGTTTTCTACACGTATCTGAGAACCCATCAGACCTGGCTTAGTTGTAGAATGGACGGCTGAAAGAAAGTGCGATTACCTTGTTCATGTACTTCTCCACAACACCAGGTAGATCAGTGCGGGGCTTGTAGTTACCATAGAAAGTACCCTTCAGAGTCCTCTCATTCAAGAAGTTTATCGGATGGGTTTTGAATGCATCGTCTTTGTTTGGCACTCCAACAAGTACAGCAACCCCCCAACCCTAAATTTGGACAAAAGAAAATAAGTTACAATGTTAAAACTTCAAGAGCAACCAATCAACAAGAACACGCAAGCTTTAAGCAGATGCTTACATCATGAACACATTCAAAGGCAGAGATCATAGCCTGGATGCTTCCAGTGCACTCAACACTCCTATCAACTCCACCATTGGTCATCTCAGCTATCACCTTTATGTCAAAACTCAAATGTTAGTCTCTGTTATACAGTAATCACCACCGACTTTAAGTCCAATTAAGGAGTCATTATGTATTTGATTCAGTAAACCACTAGTATAAATATATCGATGCAGACTTGAAAATTTTCAAGTCCTCAACAGATCTTATAGGGTGGAGTGATCTTTTACAGTGTGCAGTGCAATGAAATAAGAAAATACTCATTTTGAAGTGCAAAAGGATAACTGAGTAGTGCTAACCGAGAGATGAGACAAATGCAAATGCTGGGCAATCTAATCAACTAGCAAGAAATACAAACCAAAAAAATTGTCTGTACTCACCTCCTGAACAGGTTTGTTATGATCTTTTGGATTCACAAATTCATTCACCCCAAACTTCTTGGCTGTCAAAAAAGTGACAAATCAGTACATCAACATACTTTTAACATGCTAACAACCAGAGTATTTCCTGAACATGAGCAGGCATTGTCTATACCTTCCTCAAATCGGTTGGAGTTCAGATCAACTCCAATGATCCTTGAAGCCCCAGAAACCCTTGCACCTTCCGCAGCCTAAATTGCAACAAAAAGATCATCAGAATAGTTCTAATTAACTGAAGAAATGGAATAGAGAAGAAATAAGAATAACTTACAGCAAGACCAACAGCACCCAATCCGAAAATGGCAACAGATGAACCCTTTTTTGGCTTTGCAACATTTACAGTTGCACCAAAACCTTTAGGCACGTATAAAAATGATTCATCACTAAGAAATACAAGTAAAGAAACCAGTGATATATGTTCCACTGTCATGATCAAATGTGATAAGTTTGTTCAGCCGAACCTGTACAAATTCCGCAACTAAGAACACAAACTTTGTCAAGAGGCGCTGCAGGGTTGATCTTCGCAACGGAACCAACATGTGAAACAGTGTATTCACTGAATGTAGAGGTACCAACAAAGTGATAAATTGGCTTTCCATCCTTGGAAAACCTGGTCTGGCCGTCATTGAGCATAGTACCCCTGTCGGTATTAATCCTTAGGAGATCACACAAGTTGCTTTCCTCTGACTTACAATGTGCGCACTCCTTGCATTCTCCGGTGAACACTGGGAGGACATGGTCTCCCGGTTGGAGTTCAGTTACACCCTCACCTACGCTTTCCACGATTCTAAACAAAAAATCCCAAGGAAAAGTAAATATACCGTATGAAAGGGAACTAAAAGCATAGTATTAATTTTCCTGTTAAAAAATAGCTTTATGATTCAAAGATACACATACCCTCCAGCTTCATGACCAAAAATCCGAGGGAACAGTGGATTTTGTCCCTGTGACACAACAGAATTGTTTCAGTTCCAACATATGACATCTATAATCTTCAAGGCTAGAATCGCAAGTATGATCTACTGAAAAGTTTTATCTTCCTTTTTTATTTTTAATTTGGGGGAAGCATTAAATTCATCAACAATATTAGATAAATAGTGACATATTATAGATTGAAAAACAGAACAACTTCCCTGATAGATTCCAAGACATGAAATTAAACATTATGCAGATACTCATACAGCGCATTCCGTTCAATGTGCATTGTTCAAACAATGATGGACAAAGCTTTAATAAGTTTAAGGTTTACCTTTGCTTCCCAGAAGTATACATCAGTGTGGCACAGAGCGGTATAGAGGATCTTCAAGCGTACTTCATGTTTCTGTGGTGGTGCCACCTCCACTTCCTCAATAACCAGCGGCTTCCCAGCTTCCCAGGCGACCGCAGCTACAATCCACATATGCCATCATCAATTAGCAACGATTATATGGTCAAAAGCAGTGTTATCACTTCTCACGAAAGGAATTAACTACAAGACCAAGACATTTGAGTGTGGTAACAAATTGTAGAAAAGAAAACAAACAAATTTATTAATCAGATGTTTCAGTGCATTGCCAGATAATAAACGTAGTTGTTTTTAACCTACTTTAGAGTTCCCCAAACATTACTATACTCATAAAATCCAAAAAAGAAAAAGTTACAAAACCAGAGAAAGCCCAAGCCACTAGATGTTCATATTACAAAAACAAAGCTGATTAGCCCCAAATGGTACAAATCTAAGACCAAAAGATGGAATAACACCAAAAGACAGAGTGACCATCACGATTCCCACCAACATTAGTACATTACTAAAGAACAGAATGAATGACACCCCCTAATTAGATACAGAATGTGAGAAAACCCAATAACAGCTTTGAAGAAAAACAGTGCAGTAGTTAAACAGAAATTTATAATCATGATCATAAGCACAAAATCACTAATGGGAAAAACCATCAACAGACTATAGGGTGAAAAACCACATTTGATCTCAGATTAGGGAATCTAACAGAAGGGTTTAAGAAGTAAATAGGGGGTCACAAGAAAAAAGGATCAAAATAAAGAGAACCCAATAAAGGGTGTGGGGTGCCTCCAAAAACAACATGATCAGATTTCTGATAAACCAAACAACATGATCAGACAAACCAATTTCCATTATCAGAAACCAAAAGCACAAACGGGAGAAGCAAACAGAAGGGTTTAGCAAGAAACAACGATCAAAGTGTCTCACAGGTATACCTCTGCACTTGATCACCTTGCCAGCAGTGTTGGACATGGTTGGGCTGACAAGTGGCTGCTGCTCAGGCTCTGAGTTTCGCTTGCGAGCCTGCAGTGTTAGGGACTTGTTGGGAACAAAGCGAAATGGGTACGGGCAAAATGGGAAAGAAAGCCTTTGAGGTGGGAAAGAAGGGTGTTGGAAGTGAGAGGTATTGCAACTATTGGGAGTGATGAGTGGTGCAAATGAAATAGCAGAGGCTCTGCAATTCCATGCTGTGCTTAATAATTCCATTTGTTTTGCTTTGGCTTCTACAATTGAACTGAGTAGTGACTGGGTTCCAGAAATGGGTCACTGGAAAGTGTCCAGTAAAATTTGAAGGCATTTTTTTTTAAAATAAAATTTGAAGGCAGTTTAGGAAGGTAGGGACCAGGCGGAAGTGGTAACCTCAAGTGGCGTCGTTCTCTGTGTCTTTAGAATTTAGATAATTAGATAAGTGGGGCGAAATTGTGAAATATGCACATTTCATGTTCATATTAATTTTTTTTTTTTTTTTTTTTTTTTTGCAAATTACCAATAGCTACAATCTCAGCCCATTTATTATCAATAGCAGGTCTGTGTTTTTCTAATTCGTTGCTGTAGTGTAGCTGAACCTTGCGCAAGGTCCAAGCCAATGCGGCTATTTTCCATCCATTTTTTGAATTGATTCTGTTAAATATGAAATTACCAAAATAACCTCTACAAACTTTTAAACATCCGGTTCAAGCTCTGCGTTATTGAAGCCGCTGGAGCACATCGGAGCTCTGATTCGGGTGGAGGTCTGAGTGCTTTGTGTGTCTGAATGTGATCGAAACCGCAAATGTTGGCTTGTACTCTTCTTTATTGGGGATTGGTGGCATTATTTCAGTCTTGTTGCACACCCAATACAGGCAAAAAAAAAAATTTACAAGTCAATAAAGAAAATAAAAACAGTATTGAGGCACAATAATATTATTGATAGAATGCTAACCATTATCAATAATAGGCATCCCGACAATGCACATATTTTGTCTTTCTCTACCTTTGGTAGCCCTCTTTCCAGCGCATCAGCAACTGCTTTTGCCTAATTGTACTTCTTCAACTCTTTCAAATTAATCTGAACAAACAACATTCACAAGTTTCCATGCAAGTGTGTGTCCTGATGCGCATACTAAGAACAAGGCCAAACTGTTCAAGATCAGCAATCTTGCCACACCATCTGCATTATGTTTGGTTCACTTAGGAAGAGCTTCTTGCAATTCAACATCTATGTCGCTTTTTCTCACACAACAGTCGCATTTGTTGAAGTGCCTTTTGATCATTGCAGTGTCACCCTTTGACTGCCTCACTGCCATAACATGACAACAAACTGCAAGATTAAAAATAAACATCCCCACAAATGAGAGACTATCATATTAATGGATCCAACAACGACGCAAAATTGGACAATTGGTTTAGCCAAATTGACCAAACAACAACAACTTGTTAGGTGACCACAATAATAAACTATTGGGTGGGGTGTCCCAGAATCTCCTGATCACATCAAAACACAGGCTAGTATGAACATGCACGGCTTTAAACCAGAAATGTTGCTACTTAAGCAATATGTTTGTTTTAAAAAGTGACTTAATTTTAGTTTGTTTGCAGAGCGCCCCATAAACTTCTTTTTTTTTCTTTTTTTTTTTGGTAAGCATCATTGGCATCCTCCTCCTCGAGAGAGAGTAAGCACAAGCTTGAGGACCTTGTAACTTCTCCTAATATTCTTGATGTTAGATACTTTTCACAAGAATATGGAGCAGGGGTGGTGAACACCGTGAGCTCTCACTAGAATAGTTGCAAAAAGAAATAAGTGTAGAGTTCAATCTATTTACTTCTATCCATTCTAAATATATATAATTTTCATTTTCAAAAGTCCAAATAATAACTAATTATAGGTGAAATACTTAGGTAATAACTTTTTCTATAGAGCTCATGAAAATGAGTTACTGTGTGTAATTTCACTCATTTGAATAATTGACATCTTCTGGAGTCCCGAGCAAATAAAATGATGAGTCTTTTTCATTGGTTCAATTAATTCTGTAGTAAAAGTTCAACTGCTTTTTAGATTTAGATCCAATAATGGAGAAATTAATTTATGGGCTAATTTCGTTTTACCTCACTATTCTTTACACTCTAAACAAGTTATGCGTCTGCACTTCTAGTTTCATCATATGTACAAGTTTACTCTCTAATTTTAATTAATATTATCCAATTAATCATTAATTTTTCCGTCAATTTACACTTGTATACGTGGCTCTAGTTGGCTCCCTTGTATGATGCTGATTTACTAACGCTGCATGCAAAATTATACAGTAAGTTATGAGAATTTGAATATATATCTCATAATAGTTGACAAAAATATTAAAAGTTGGACAAGATTGATTAAAATTGATAAATATGAAGGCACCTGTAATGAAACTGAAAGTGCTAAGCCACAAATAATTTAGGATATACAATTCATAAAGGTAAAATGGAATTTACCCTTAATTCATTTACTTCATTATTTTCTTCTATTGAATTTAGATCCGATACATAAGGGTGTTGTTATTAACACACCTTAAATCTCTATTCACACACTGCTCATTTTTTTTCTTTAAATTTACATTTATTGTTGGTAAAATGTCTTAACTAACCATCTTTTGCAATTTTTTTTCTTATTCTCTAATACAAATTCAACCGATCTTCACACCAAAATTTCTCAAATTCAAAAGACATGCAATGCTACCGCATTTGTTTATTTTTGGTTTTGGTCAGTTACTCGTTCATTTTTCATTGATCAAATTTTGTTGAAGCAAAAGAATTAGGGTAAAACAATAGATGAATGAGTGATTGACCAAAAATAAAAATGAACAGGTGGGATAGCATAACATATCTTTTGGGTTTGAGGGATTTTGGTGTGAAGATCAGTTGAATTTGTATTAGAGAATGGGATAGAAAATTGCAAAAAATGGTTAGTTAAGACATTTTACTAATAATAAATGTGAATTTGAAGAATAAAAAATTAGAAAGGTGAGTGAATAGAGATTTAAAGTGCGTTAATAACAACACCTATAAATTATTATAAAATTCATGAAGGTAAAATAAAATCTATCCTTAATTTATTTACTGTTATAAAGTAGAGAGAAGATGGAGAGAGAATAGTTGGGAGAAGTAGAAGTGTTCTCATTCAGTCTCATTAGCCTCCTTTATATAGAGGTAGGGTTTATATCAAAATACATAACTAATGAGTATTTACATGGACATCCACATAAATAATAATATTTACAACACTCCCCCTTGGATGCCCACCAATGAATGATGGTATTGGACGCGCTTATTGTTGCCTCGTTAAAAACCTTGCCAGGTAACAAAAACCCAGTGGGACAAAAATAACCCTGGTCGAAGGACAAAAAGAGCACAACGCGCATATGTCCTAGGTAGCATGCTTCTGGATGCTCCCCCTGATGAGAATCTCCCCCTGATTGTTGCAAGCCTCATTCATGTATGCGATAAGCTACATGTACCATGTATAGTAGTTTGATGTGTCTATCACTGAAGTGAGACCATGTGTGCTTTGCATGTAGGGGCTCATCACAAATTTTTATACCTGTAAAGTTTAAGAAATACCAACAAAGCTAGACGATTTTCAATAAGCCTTACCTCATATGATAAGGTTAGAAAATAATATCATATGCTGAAATTCATACACAAAGTAATAGCTAAACAATATAAATAAATTGACACATTTAACTTTGTATAGTTTAAAACATTGAAAATCATCATGGCATACTTAGCCATACACATCAATATCTTTGTGAATTGATGTCTCATATAAGCTTTTCAAGAGCTCTAAGTAATTCATAACTTTGCAAAAGTTAGAATATGTTGCAACATTATATTCATAATTCGAATTTGATTTCGTAGTCTTATCATATTACTCATTGAGGCAATTTAGGTCACGTTAACTATAACGGAATGAGTACATATGAGCTAGCTTAAGACTCTTTGATTCCATGAGTGAGCTTCAGGCTCTTTCAACTATTCATGGACTTGCATTTGAATCCTTCAAGGATTTGATAAGCAATACGCTTATAATGACAATTTACTTTTAGCAATGTGTCTTTAAGATCTTCATAATATACAATGACAACGTGCCATAAATCTCTCGTCAATATAACAACTATATGTGACACTGTACTTATAGAAACTTGTCATTCGTATAAGGGAAGATATTCATAATCTCATGTGTCTATAAATAGACATTGTGTCATAGTGATTTATCTTCACTTTTGATAAATACCCTTTTGTACCTTGTAGGGTTAAAGGTCCAAGTATTTCATCACGTTTCAAATTCATTGGAATTGCCTCTTTCCAATTTGGCCAATAATAATGTCGAATTTTGTATGAGAACGTGATTCAATGTCATCATAGCCCTTGATAATTTTGGTAGCTACCATAGATAATATCAATCATCGATGATCATCCATTTTGTGCTCACACTATTCTCATATGCATGCATTAGCTATCCATATAGCTTATTAATATTGGGTACCCATGCCTCTTCTGGGGCTTTCATCGTTTCTCAATAGACTTGTATCTCTTACAGGACAATCATATCGCATGGATGAACTTATTTAGAGAATGTGGATCTTTTACTCATAACCTCATCTAGAGCGTTAGAGTGATATAGGGCTTTATGACCTCTACTTCACAGTAGTTAAAACTTTGGAACCTATAGATATGTCACGCTTCAGGCGATTGACATATTTGATGAAATGTCCAACCATGACATCATTTATAATAGCTTTTGCAAGCTTTATTTGTGCAGCCTCGTTAGGAGCGCTAACATTTTAGTATGGCAGTCTTATCAGGAGAATCATGCCATTTGGACCAACACGTTTTCCATAATTCGAGTGTGGTCTAGACTACTTGTACAATATTTTCATGCTTTAGGAAATTTTTATCTCTACTATGAGGATTGTATTTAGCACATGATTTTGTCACTTGTAAACCAATTCACTTTGGTCACTTCTCTTCCAGAGTGGCTTGATAAAAATCCGTCGTAGTATGGAGTGCAAAACATGCATATGCCCAATGCTTAATTCCATCTCACATGTAGAAAACATTCCCATAATTTTTTTTTGGGCACCACTTATATGGTCTTTTCATTTGCCATTATTCCACTTCTTGTGGTTATAATTTAGCCATTTCAAAATTGGCTTTATGATACAACCCATACAAGATGGCAAGCTCTTCCAACATATGTCTCTTTTGGAGGTGCATAATGCAACTATACTCCACTAGATGAACTCTTCCGGAGTCATCGATCAATCAGATCTACAAGACTTGAGATTATTGTTATTACCAGAGCTTTAAAGACCATGAACACGATCGCATTATGTTGTTGACACAACATTTTCATAAATGGGATGTGTCAGGATTTAGAATTTCAGGTTCTTGTACAATCTCATGTTGAAAACAACTTACTAGAAACTTTAGGTTCGAGGGTGACACATACTAGAACTTTTTCATTCTTGATCCACTCGAAACTTCAGGTTCGAAGTGGATATAAAGTTAAATAAACTGTGAATGAATTATATGTGTAATCGAAGATTTAGGTTCGAATATTTTTTCTATGAACTGCAAGTTCTAAGATTTCGTAATTTGAACTTCGGGTTCAAATAAATTTGGTGCTCGAAACTTCAGGCTCGAGATGACTAAAGTGAAGCTTCAAGTTCACTTTTAACTAATTTATATTTTGTACTCGAAGCTTCGGGTTCGAGTTTTACTGTTAGAACTTCAGGTTCTACTATGAAATTTTGAACTTCTGGTTCAAAAATATTACATTCGAAATTCATATGTTCGAGGTATAAGATTGCTGGTCCATATGAGTAACAAAAAAAATTAAAGGATAAGTACTGTAATGAAAGTACATAACAAAATAGGAAAATTGCAGGGAAGAAAATAAATAAATAGTGGAAACTTCTGGTTTCGTGAATGAATAAAGTACACAGAACTTCTGGTCTGCTTAATTTTACAAATATGATAATCTTGTTTCTCTCCTCTAATTGCACAAGAACATAATATCAAAATAAGGTGAGGAACTTCAGGCCCTCTTATGATCAGGGATCACAACATGCAGTTTTGATCATTATATAACTCTGAGGAACTTCTGGTCCTTGTTAACTGTATAAGCATTGAGAAACTTCATGTAGCAATTTTGATTATGTAACTCGAGGAACTTCAGGTTCACATTGTCATGTGGAGGAGGTAACCCCAATACCTAAAAATTTTGAGGAACTTCCGGCCCTCTTATAATTATTGGGGGTCAAAAATATGTGAGTTCATATACTCGATTATATAACTCTAAGGATCTTCTGGCCCTCGTAATTGTATAAATTTGAGAGACTTTATATCGCAATTTTCCACTACACAATCTTTGAGGAACTTCAGGCCCTCGTGTAATCATATAAAGAAAATATTTTGATCGCATTGAATTTACAATGGTCATTGAAATCCGTCTATGAGCAATAAAATCATATCATACGGCCTTACCTTTTGAGCATACTTATGCATATAATTGTAAGATTGTATAACTTGGATATCAAAAAATATTGATCCGCCTTTGGGAGTTACTGATCCTGCCATAAATTGAATCAACATAGATAGTGGTCATCACTCTCATCACGTCAAGATTGCTTCTCATATTAATCAATTTGTAAATACATGTGTAGATGACAACATAAGGCATATACTGATACTTGTAATCATGAAATATATGACGAATTAGGATTGATGTCTAACGACAATGAAGGAAACACACAAAAAAAAATCTTATGAGTGTATACTGACAAAAACCCAGAAAATGCTATTAAATAGTCAAGTAAAAACTAATGCCTCTATTGCACTTTATGGGATAATACGTTGGGTTTTGGTTGAAAAACCAAAAATAAAGGAGAGAGGCATGATTATTGACAAAAGAAAATTGGGATTGTCAGAAAGGAAAAACGGGTATGATTCTATTTGCGTGATCAACTAAAAACTTTCAGCAATTATACCCATTTATGAACGCATGTGAAAACAAACACCAATATACCCATATATACATAATCAATTGTATTCAATCATCTGATCAATCGTCTGATGAGGTATGTTAGGATCCATATATAGTGTTAGAACTACAGGTTCTTAACAGATAAGTAATCAATATCGAAACTTCAGGTTCGAAAATAAAGTGAACATTGGATCGCAATTATATGCACGAAGCTTCAAGTTCGTGTTCTTATGATTAGAACTTCAGGTTCTAACATTCCGTATTTTTGAACTTCGGGTTCAAATGGATATGTACTCAAAACTTCTGGCTCGAGTAGCAGTAGTGAAACTTCAGGTTCACTTGTATTATGAATAGTAAGTATGCTTGATAAAACAGATAAGATAAATTTATTTAAATACATATTAAATATGCGATAAGTAATGAAACAGAAAACATATATCCATTATGTTAACGGCATACATATATATATATATATATATATATATATATATATATATATATATATATATAGGAATCGTGTTAAACCATCAGTGTATACGAAACCATATGAACTAATGGTTACTCAATATCAATAAAGAGAGAGGTAGGGTCATATATGAACTAATAGTAAGGGAGACCAAACCATCATTCGGATATGTACTCGAATCATGGATCATATGAAACCACACACACACACACACATATATATATATATATATATATATATATATATATATATATATATATATATATATATATGCAGAACTAAAGTGTAATCGTATTAAACCATATATATAGAAGCAAAGTGCAGTTAGAGATCATAATTAGCAAACATAAGAGAAAGCTTTGACGCATGCTTGCCAATAAGGATTATACAGTAAACGTAAAAATTGCTGCAAAAAGTAAATTGAAGTATAAGACTCATAGATCTTGAGTAATGGTTAGAAGCAATAGAGTTGCACCATAAGGACTCATGGATCATCATAGAGTTTTAAAGAAAAGAATAGAGCGTGTTGATAACGTGTTATAAAGTAGAGAGAAGATGGAGAGAGAATAGTTGGGAGAAGTAGAAGTGTTCTCATTCAGTCTCATTAACCTCCTTTATATAGAGGTAGGGTTTATATCAAAGTACATAACTAATGAGTATTTACATGGACATCCACATAAATAATAATATTTACAACATTTACTTCATTATTTTCTTCTAGAACATTGCCCAATTTGACTAAGAAATCAATTATCTACACCTTCAAATAGAGTTTGCAGCTCATATTGTGGCCCCTGGGTTAAATTATTATGTTTACAAAATACAGCTCCATATCACAGGGATGGTCCCAAACTGGTAAACTGCCAAACTTCCTTTTTCTATCATTTTGTTTATGTCAGAAAGGAATAGGCCTTTTCTAAAACCAGCAGAAAATCAAATGACACCTCAACTAAAACCATCAACGATCTAAATTTAAAATCAGTTAACCTCTTTATTACAAAATATACAAAGCCACTGTTTATTCAATTATTCTAATGACAAGAGGGCTCATAACTTTTGCTCCTGGACTTGTCTTGATATAAATTTGTGAGGTCGATCAGTTGATATACAATTAATCTCACCAAGTCATCTCCTGTATCAGTGGAGACAGCATCTTTTAGACTTTAATAATTCTATCAGCATCCAAATCCATCTTTTCCCTTTATCATCGAGCAAAAGGCAACAGGAAAACAATCACATAATCATGAAGCCATGCTGGAGCATCAGAAGCTTAGGTGTAATTAACAACTAATTTTAAGTAAAACTTCCCTAGCTTTTGACTCATAACAAGATTATAATAGAAGCAACTTGGATACTAATTGTTGTTTCTTCTCAAAACTAGTTACTGACGACCTATTTTTGGGTAAGTTTCCCGGTCATTTTCGTCCGATGGTGGCTCTACCGACAGTTCTAGTGCCTTGACTCAAAATTAGTTATTATGTGTAATGTCGCTCGCATTCAGATATAGTTAACATTTATTTATTAAAATAATTATTATTATTATTATATATGTAAAAAAATAAAAGAGGTGAAATTTAGTAATAACCATGTCCATACAAGCATCCTCTTTTTTTTTTTTTTGGGTTACAAATATAAGCATCCTCTTTGGTAGCATCTAGTAGTTTAACTCCACTGAAAGCTAATTTGACTGGATATTTGTTTTTCTATCCGTGGAATTTTTTTTATTGGATACTTTATGTAAAAACCGGGGACAAAATTTCTAAAACTGGAATCAATGAGTGGTTTGGGTTTTGGTTTTGGTTTGCTTCTGATATTATATGTCCATTCTAGTTTTAATATTTTAATTTAAGCCTTATTGGCTTAATTAATACTGATAAATAAAATAAAGTAAGTTGTTAATAAATAAATAAAAAATATTAATAAAGATTACAAAATAAATTTTGTCCAAAAAGAAAAGAAAAAAAAATTAAAAATTGAAATTATGTGGACCCCATAACAATAAACTGACATACTAATATAAAAACCACATCTTTTAACTACTGGAGCCTGCAATGGAAAATACTCTTTTTCATTCCGTGGCTACACCGTATCTAATGAATTTTAGATTCGGTTATCTATATTCTCTAAAGCAAAATATACAAAAGAAAATCTGTATCGTATGAGGCTTATTTTAGTAGTGATGTCCAGTCTGGTTATAAGAGCGGACATGTTTTAAGGTTTCATTCAATAGCGTTGGGTTACCCCATTAAGTGGGGAGAGATGGAACATGGAAGAAGTGTACAAAAGAAAGAAAGGGAATGGATAAAATTGAAATTTTTATGTCAATTTTACAAAAGTAAGTTCAAATATAAAATTAGACAAATAATCACTTTGATAATTCAACTATGACTCAATTAACATTTTGATCATTATATTTTTAAATATATCACTTTAACCAGTCAAGTTTACATTTATTTTTCACTTTAGTCACTACAGATAAATACTCCATTACATACCGTTGAAACTAAGAATATTTTGGTCCAATTACTTTTTTTTTTTAGTTGAAAATGTCAATCCTTGTATAAATTTCAGCAAGCAGTACAATAACAGCTTGCCCACAGGGCCGTCAGAAGAAGCCATTACACAGAGTAAACTACACTAGCAGACTCCTCACACAAGCATACTACTCAGTACACTCCTAGCACACCCACCTTTTTTAATTAAGGGCAAAAAAAGAGAGGTCAGAGCTCCAAAGAAAAATAAAAAAGACAACAGAGCCCAAAACTACCTTTGCGATCTTTCCCACTCAAACCAAGAAAAAAATAGACCCATCCTCTTTTTTGAACAAAAAGAGAAAGGCCCACTAAATTAAACAACGAAATATACGCCCGAGGACCCATAGCCCAACCAAAATAGACCATAACCCTAAAGCCCAACCCTAGACCACAACCCAGCAGCCCCATTGAGGAGGAACCCTAGCCTCCCGTATATTCCACTGTCGCCACCACTGCCACCATAGCAAACACCGCCACACAGACAGAAACCTTGGAAGCCTTGACCATCGACTGCATAACCACCATCATGGCCAGACCGCATAATTTGATTTGATCCACAACAACTCAGATCCGCCGACGAGCAAAGCCGATCCCAGGAGAGTCGCCTTGAAGAATCAATGAAACGACCACCATAGATATGATCACCACCACAATCCACAGGTCGTACACCGATACCCACCCTTGCATCCATCCTCTCCAAAGGATCAACATCACTAGCAAACTAATCCAAACTCATATCGGCCCCAGACCCAGCATCACCACAGTCAGTGCCAGCAACTAGAAGAATTAGACAGTAGCCTAGGAACAAGAAGCCCCGTCTAGTAGTCCCACCGGCAACACCAAGAATCAGACTAGAGAAAGGTGAAAGGACACCCGTCGCAGTCAACAACACAAGATCGCCACCACCTGAAAATAGTCGTCGTCGAGACACCTCCCTTGCGGGAGTCAGAGACGAGAGCATCGCCTGAAAATGTCAATATACTAGAATATACTAATCATATTAAATAGTAACCTTAATATAGTAAAAAAGTATGATATTTCATGATTTTTTAGATTAAGGATATTTTAGGTACTTTGGGTTGTGTATTTAGTAAAAGGATTTTTTACTTCAACAGTGTCTGAACTCTTCGAGGACTTTTGAAATGATACTTGAACTTTCAAAGTTATCAATGTGATACCTGGACTCATTTTTTTGTATCAACGTCGTACCTGCGGTCGATTTCCGTCACAGAACCGTTAACTATGCCCACGTGCCCAGCACGTGAGGCACTTAATGAGGTTAAAAGACTAATTTACCCTCAAAAGTATAAAAAAGGGTTTTTTACTTCAACGGTGTCTGAACTCTTCGAGGACTTTTGAAATGATACCTGAACTTTCAAAGTTATCAATGTGATACCTGAACTCATTTTTTCGTATCAACGTCGTACCTGTGGTTGATTTCCGTCACAGAACTGTTAACTATGACCACGTGCCCAGCACGTGAGGCACAAAAGAAGGGTAAAAATGACCTTTCCCACTTCCTTTAGTTCTTCACGTGTCCCGTCGTACCTTCAGTTCTTCTTCACCATTTCTATTTCCTTTTTCATCTGCAAAATGCAATCAGATGGGATGATGACATTTCCTAGCAAAATGCAAAACCCAAAGCAAAACTTGAATCCAATTCTCTGATGGACGGACACCGCCGGGGACTCCATCTCGTCGGAGTTCTCCAAGCACAGCTTGCTCAACGGCTTTGCTTCTCTGAATTTATTGCAGGCCGGAGCGGTGTAGACGGTTTCACAACTCTTGGCCTCCAGATCTGAGACTTGGAATTTACCTGAGATTTCAGACAGAGGGATCAGAGAGAGAGAGAGAGAGAATATGGCCAACGGCAATCCAGACCTTCTTGTGCAGCTTGCCGGAGATATGATGGAGGCGGGCCATGTCATCGTGGCACTCGGCTTCCTCACCGCAACTAACATCACAACATAAGTTCATGAATTTCAAAAATAGTCCGTGTCTTTGTAATTGAATCAAAATCTACAAAAGTGAAGGAGACTGAGAGTCTCTCTCTTTCTCTCTCTCAACAGCGGTGAAAAGGCGAAGGATGGTGATGATGGGAGAAAACCCAAAACTGATTTTTCCGCTACTGCGTGTCTGTGTATAACTATATCTATCTGTATATGATTTATCGAACAATGGGGCAATGATAATTTCACTGATTCCAGCTTCTAATCAATTTGTCCAAAAAAGAACTGGCCTTTGGTTATTTGCGGCTGTAATATCAGTACTTAGTGGGAGCATCGGACGAGGTACTCCGGCGAGGCAATCGGCAGCGGTCAGGGCAGGTGAGGAACAATCTGAGGGTTTTACGGCGGCGGAGGTGGATGACGGGGCTAACAGATGGGCTGCGTGTGGGGCTTTAGGCGACGACGGGGCATTGAGTGGCGAGGAGCTTGAATTTTTGCAAGGTAGCCATATCGATCTAGCTGAGTTCAATGTAGTTGTAGTCAGGTAGTGCTTGGAAAGGGTTGGGTGGTTGAGAGAGAAGGTGAGATCTGATTTGCGGCCATGGCTTCCAATCGGAGGGGACAAATCAGAGGGAAGAAGACGTCGAAAAAGAAAAACAAGAAAGAAAGAAAGCAAAAAAAATAAAAAACAATACTTTTGAGGGTAAATTAGTCTTTTAAACCACATTAAGTGCCTCACGTGCTGGGCACGTGGTCATAGTTAACGGTTCTGTGACGGAAATCGACTGCAGGTACGACGTTGATACGAAAAAATGAGTCTAGATATCACATTGATAACTTTGAAAGTTCAGATATCATTTTAAAAGTCCTCGAAGAGTTTAGACACTGTTGAAGTAAAAAAAACTCTTATTGGAACTAAAGGAAGTGGGAAATGTCATTTTTACCCTTATTTTGTTCCTCACGTGCTGGGCATGTGGTCATAGTTAACGGTTCTGTGACGGAAATCGACCGCAGGTACGACATTGATACGAAAAATGAGTTTAGGTATCACATTGATAACTTTGAAAGTTCAGGTATCATTTCAAAAGTCCTCGAAGAGTTCAGACACAGTTGATCTAAAAAACCCTTAGTAAAATATTAGAATGAGAAATTAAATGAGTGGTGTATTAAGTATGGAGTGTGTATTAAGTAATTATGGGTGTGTATTTAAAACTTCTCTTCCTTAAGACTGTCCCTTATGCGAGCAATATATATATATATGCGCTATAGGGAGGATCAAGAGATGACATCTTTACTTTAAGTATTTGAGGATTTTTACTATTTTACATTAGTATATAACCTAATTCAATGATTTCAATTGTTGATCTTTTAGATTTCTATGCAATAATTGTGTCTACAAAAAATCAACCAAATCCATAATCATTTGGTCACTCAAAAGTGTGTAAACAAATGTAGTCCGTTAGATAAAAATAAAACGAACATTGTGCTAATTAAGGCCGTGTTCGGTATTGTTTTATAAAACTGTTTTCTGTTTTGCAAAATCACAAAAAGCATGAAAAACGCGTTCGACGAGTGTATTCCAGAAACTCATAATAGGATACGCCAAATACAACTCTGAATTCATGAGTAAGTTTGGAAAACATCTATACGACGTTTTCATCGATTT
>NW_026908909.1:0-18615 GCF_958449725.1 Rosa rugosa | reverse complement strand
TCATCTTTAGTGGACGGTGAAGTAATCTTCTGGTCGACAGATTTGGAGCAAGTTTTAGAGGAGCTCAAACTTTGTAACCAGACCTGGTCTTTAACAACGAAGTTTGAATCGTTGTTGCGATGCCATCCCCAAAATGCATGTGTTTCATTCTTCATTTTGAGCCGTCCATGTCCGAAACTCGGTTCTCTGTACAAGGAGAGAGGGGAAGCAGGGTCTTCGAACCTAAATATACACAAAACGAAGAACCTTAATTAATTAGCACCATTATTACTTCTATGAGGAATCAGTACCAAACCCATGTACTAAACAGTAGCTAAATGCATCTATGACCATCTACAATATAGTTTTAGCTTTTAAGTTGAAGCATAGCTATATACCTTATCTTTTGTTGGTACAACTCTCCGTTGTATTTATACTTTTTTCACATGAACCCTAAATATTACAGCTTAAACTCAAATCCTTTTACGTCGTCAGTTATATACCGATATGGTTGTCGACATTACGTACAATAATATCGATCAAAACAGAAAGATTGAAGAGTACTTACGATAATGCTAGTCCTTCTCGGTTCCCACCATCGCCAATGGTTATGTAAATCGGACCACATGGGTCAGCCTTATTGTTATAAACCCTGGTCTGCATTAACAACCAACAGATCGAAGCTAATCATATTGCGAAACACAAAAGCAAGCAATTGATAATAAAGCAATTCTTTAATCACCGATGTTAATGATTCTCTACATGCAACAAGGAATAAAAAAATAAGACTTACAAATCGTTCATACGCATGAACATGACCTTGAAAAACCAAATCAACTTGTGCATTATACAACAGCTCTTCCATAGCTAATCTCATGCTCTCTCCTTCACCTTGATGAGCAGTGTTAGTATTATACCACGGTGCATGCAAAAGGGCAACAACCCAAGGCGTCTTTTTCCGGTCAATTTTTGCCAAATCAGCTTGAAGCCACTTGTACTGGTCTGAATCAGCATCAAACTCCACGTAGGACCCAAGCATGATGACGTGGGTGCCAGCAACTTCGAAAGAGTAGTACAAGTTTGAGGTGGATCCGCTCTCTTGGTAGGGCATCGGCCACCTTGCATTGTAGGCTTTGAACCCGGCTGGGTAGATGATGGGGAAGCTTTCGACTTCGTGGTTGCCTTCTGTGACCATCCATGGCCGGCGGCTGGCATAGGGTTCGACAATGCGGCCGAATGAGTCCCAAAGGGGTTGGTGGGTATCGGCATAAGATAGATCGCCGGGTAGAATGAGGACGTCATAATCTATACTTTGGATGTGGTCGAGGGTGGAGTTAGTCCATTCAGTCTGTCCTAGGTCACCTATAAGCCAGACCAATATTAATGTTACATGCATTTTTCTTTCTTTCTTTTTTCTGGAGAAGAAATAGATTTCATTAATAATAATAATAATAATAATAATAATAATAATAATAATAATAATAAAATAAAAAACTGTTGTAATCTCAATACTATGATATATGTTCCTATTAAAAAAGAAGAATAGAGAAAAAAAAAAAAAAAAAAATGTTCCTATTAAGATACGGTATAGAATGTTACATGCATTCGCATACCCGTTTAAATTGAGTAGTTCATTTTAGAGAAAGCCAACAACATATGTGACAATCACCACATCAAGTTTATTGGTTGAGCATGGGATATTCCGAAGACAAAATTCCCTGAGGAGAAGATTCCCTCAAAGCAATATACAAATGCAGACATGTTAATGAGGGTGGAAAATGAACCCGAGTCTTTTGTTGTCTGTCTCAACTCTCTCTACTCTGTATAATTGACTTACGAGAGAGTTGATAAAAGAATTGCATATTCAATTGTATAATTTGTTTTAAATGAGCAATATTAGTTTACTCAGCAATCAACATATTCAATTTTTTTTTTGTTCAATATCAGCATATTCAATTGGATATTGGGAAAATACCTAGGACCAGTTCAAGTTGACCTACCAAGATGCCAGTCATGCATACATATTTTATATCGTTAACCTAGTCTTGACTCTTAAAATCCTAAGAATATCTGAAAAAAGACTCTGCAATGAATATTTACAATAACATAATTACATGAGTGCAGTAATTATTCCGAAAGAGTTGCAAACAGAGGCAAAGCGAATAGTTATGTGGTATATATTTTATTGGGATTAATTGCCAGGTTATATATCGACCCAAGATCTCATCTTGTAACTAAAAGTAAACAACCAAGGTCTCTCATCTAGCACAATACGACTCGCAGATGACGTAGCTCTGCAACTTTTCTAACAAGTGGTTTACACTCTTGTCCAACGTACATGTTGTCATTCTGCTTACCCTTAAAGCAACCTATTAATTGCCAACCAACTCATCCTCTTGGAAAGTATGAAGCTAAGTTAGAAAGCATGCGTATCATTCTAATTTAAGAAACAAGTTATAGTGTTCATTTCATGCGAATACACTGGCTGCAAGATAAGATTTCCACGCCAAATTAATGACGACTCATTCCTTCCAAGCAAATCAAAAGTTTTCTCGTTAGCTAGATATACAGTTTCGATCATTCTGTTATCTATACTATTATTAAGAGAAAAAGTTTTGTTAGCCAGAATAAAAAATTTTAACAGATTTAACCTTAAAATATTTAAAAACTTTGAGAATAAATTAAATCACAGGGATAAATATGACAATTATAAAATATTTTTTTTAGAAAATTAAAAAGAAATAATCCCACAACCCCCATTTTTCTCTCACACTATATTCTCTTTGCAATAACTGTTTTATTTCATTTATTTTTTTTCATTTTCTTAAAAAAAAAAAAAAACTATTATGAAGAAGGCTAGTGTTATCAATTTGAACCGATAATCAGGTGATTTTTGCATTGTTTGACTCTAGAAATTTATCAAATGGGAGTCTAAAAATGTAACATGCGTGATATCTTGAAAATGAAACTTACCAACGACTACAAAATCAAGGGGAAGTGTTGAAGGGGGTGTCTTGAAGGAGAACTCCGGGCCAGAACCTCCACATCTGTAGAAGTATGTAGTTGATGGCTCCAAAGGGCCAATGGTAACATGGTGGATCTTCCCAGAGGTATAGAAGAAATATTTGTAGGATGTGTGTTCTCCATTAGCTTTTGCAGTGTATTTTCCAGATTCTTTTCCGTACTCTACAAGAGAACTGCAATGTTTGCTGTCTGTAACCCATGAAACTTTCATGTGATCTTTTCCCACCAGTGAAATATGCACCTAGTAATTATAGCATATATAAGTTAATTATCAAGAACAGAAATATGAAAGAAGAACGTAATATGAGGCTTCAGATACGTACCTGTTGAGGGTCTGAGTCGGAACGGTCATGGTGGGTGAATATTACTCTCCGTGGAGGTTGCCTAACAAAATCATCTTTTGCTTTTAGGAGTAGAGGGAAGAGAGAGATGGTTAGGAGTAGAGAGAACACACATAGACACAATTTCCTCATTTTTGTTTTGGTTTCTGACAAGAGCTATTGGATACAAATTAATCTCTGCAGTCCGCAGGTAGAGGTTATTTATATGACAGTTTGAAGTTTGTGGTATGAGGGTTGAAGGTTTGCAAAATATAAAAAATAGGAAGTATAGATAGCAATGGCGTGAACTAAGTCTGTTTGAAATTATATCTTGGAGATGATGACAGCAAAGCCACTGTGACCGTCCAGAATTTCAATCCATCTAGATGATATGTTTCTTTCTACTGCTTAGGCTTGGCTTTTATCATAATTTTGTTTTTGTTTCCTTTTCTATTTTCCGCAAGATTAACTGTTTTTTGTTTCCTTTTCTAAACCTAAAGGTCGGATCTAAAAAAAGCATTCAGAAAACACACACACACACACACACACACACACATATATATATATATATACAGATTTTATCCAGAGTGAGGCCACGCTTTGAAATTTCAAAGTTAGGTTAGGGTTTAGAGTCACTTTTTGGTCTCATATCCACATCTCAACCGTTCAATTTTTAGGTACTAATGTATAGATCATCTATGCAAAATTTCAGCCAAATTGATGTTCTTTAAGGTATCTAACTCACTTAAACCAGTGGACGAACTGAATCTGTCCAACCTAAACCGTACTAGCTTTAAGGCAGTTATCAATGCCTTAACGACCATCAATTTGGTTGAAATTTTGCAGAGATGATCTATACATTAGTAGCTAAAAACTGAACGGTCGAGATGTGGAAATGCGACCGAAAAGTGACCCTAAACCCTAACCTCGCTCTGAAATTTCAGTGCGAAGCATCGCTCTGGATAGGATCTGATAATATATATATATATATATATATATATATATATATATATATATAAGCATGAACAGTTTAGGTCGGACAGATTTGGTTCGTCCATTGATTTAATCTAATTTGATATCTTAACCTTCATCAATTTGGTTGAAAATTGTAGAAGTGATCGAAATGCCGATATGTGATTGAAAAGCGGGTCCCACAAAAGATCGCTTAAAAAAAAAAAAAAAATCCCTTAGTAGAAGGGTCTTATATATATAGACTCGTTCTAGAGAGAACCTCCTTACGTTTAAATTTGAGAATTTTTACTAGTATACAACTTAATTCAACAATTTAAACAGTTTATACTTTAGATTTCTATTCAAGCATTGTGTCTATAAAAAATGGGAAAAATTCACCAACGGTGTCTGGACACTTAAGGGACTTTCAGAATGATACCTGAACTTACAAAGTTATCAATGTGATACCTGGACTTATTTTTTCTTATCAATGTCGTACCTATGACCAATTTCCGTAACGGCTCTGTGACGGAAATTGGCCGTAGGTATCACATTGATACGAAAAAATGAGTTCAGGTATCACATTGATAACTTTGTAAGTTCAGGTATCATTCTGAAAGTCCCTACGTGTCCAGACACCGTTGGTGAATTTTTCCCAATTTTGCACGTGCAATGCACGTGAGTCACTTAAAGAAGACAAAATGACCGATTTACCCTCAAATTCTTTCTTTCTTTTCTTTTCTTTTTTTCTTTATTCTTCTTTCTTTCTTTCTTTCTTTCTTTCTTCTTCTTCTTCTTTTCTGGTTTCTTCTTCCCCTGATTTGAATCATCAAGATTCAAATCATCTTGCTCGTCCGATTCCCACCGCCGCTGCGTCTCAATCCACCTTCATGCACCACAGATGTTTCTGGTTCCCCCAACTTCAAATCCTATAGCAAATTGAAATTGTGCATTGAGGCTTCACCGCTCACTCCGAGTTCATCCCCGCTGCCGTCGCCAATGACTTGACCACACCAACCTCCACCACCGCACAACAACGTCATCCTCCGCTGCTTCTCGATTGGGTTTGGGGATAAGGGCTGCTTCTTCCTCCACTGCTAGCGAAATCGTGGAGGCTCAAGGCCACATTCTAAGGGCCACCGGCCGGAAGGACAGCCACAGCAAGGTTTGCACCACCAAAGGCCCCAGGGATCGCAGCATCAGGCTCGTCGCCCACACCGCCATTCAATTCTACGACATGCAGGACCGGCTTGGATACGACCAGCTTAGCAAGGTCGTCGATTGGCTAATCAAGAAAGCCAAGGCCACAATCAACGAGCTCGACTTGCTGCCACCGTGGAACCCAAACTAAATTTATGTTCATACAACATTTTCTCCGACGATGCCGATATCCTCCGCGCAGGACACGCAGAACGTGAGCCTCAATTTCTCGATGGTGGAGGCTCCGAGTCCTTTGTTTACTAATCGGCGAGGCACAATGGTGGGTAGCAGCGGAGTGGCGAAGCTGGTGAATAAGAACAGCTCAAATTTTCTGCAGGTGAGGATGGTGTGGAGGCCGAAGTTGTTAATCTTTGTCTGCCTAAAATTGCCTCTGATCGAAGTTGGGCTAGAGGCCGAAGTTGTCGGCTAAACCGATGAAGTTGCAGGTGAGGATGGTGTGGAGGTGGTGTTGCATGTCGGGAAGAATGAGAGGATGGAGGGGTGTGATTGGAGCTGTGATTTGAGAGTGGAGGGCTGGCGGGCTCTGAGTTTCTGATCAATGGTGTATAAAAGGGGGTCGGAGGAGAGAACGAGAGTGGTGGTGGTCAAGTCATTGGTGGCGGCGGCGGGGATGAACTCAGAGTGAGTGGTGAAGCCTCAATCCACAATTTCAATTTGTTATAGGATTTGAAGTTGGGGGAACCAGAAACATCTGTGGTGCATGAAGGTGGATTGAGACGCAGCGGCGGTGTTTGATCGGTGATCGGCGGTGGGAATCGGACGAGCAAGATGATTTGAATCTTGATGATTTCAAGATTCAAATCAGGGGAAGAAGAAACCAGAAAAGAAGAAGAAGAAAGAAAGAAAGAAAGAAAGAAGAATAAAGAAAAAAAGAAAAGAAAAGAAAAGAAAGAAAGAATTTGAGGGTAAATCGGTCATTTTGTCTTCATTAAGTGACTCACGTGCATTGCACGTGCAAAATTGGGAAAAATTCACCAACGGTGTCTGGACACTTAGGGACTTTCAGAATGATACCTGAACTTACAAAGTTATCAATGTGATACCTGGACTCATTTTTTCGTATCAATGTGATACCTACGGCCAATTTCCGTCACGGAGCCGTTACGGAAATTGGTCATAGGTACGATGTTGATACGAAAAAATGAGTCCAGGTATCACATTGATAACTTTGTAAGTTCAGGTATCATTCTGAAAGTCCCCTAAATGTCCAGACACCGTTGGTGAATTTTTCTCATAAAAAATCAATAAAATTCATAATCATTTTGTCATTGAAAATGTGCAATCAAATGAAGCACGATAATTAGATAAAATTAATTAGAACAATCAGGGTGCTAATCAAATGTTTAAATGTTTTCTAATTTGACTAATTTTTTATATGATTCATTTGTGTATATGTAACTAGAGAATGAGTGGTTTAAATTATTAAACTACATGCTAAAATGTTAAACATTTTCAGATTTCAAGTTTAAGGAGAGGTCATTACCCGCCCCCCACCCCACCCTCCCTCCCTCTCCACGGAGTAGGGAAATTATTCTATGGTTCCGAAATACCACGTGGCATTGCCATATGGTGGTTTGGGCCAGGTCAATCATATTACTTGACCTTGGTGAGGTCTTTACAAGGTATGATACAAAAAATTAATTTAATAGAACCAATCAGGAATAAGTATACATCACGTGGATCAATGACATCAATCTGAACTACAACGTGTATCATGAGCAGGACCATTTTATAATTTTCCAAAGAGTTTTTCTATTGGAACCTCCAAATTTACTCACTTGACCTCTATGTTTTTTACATCTCTTATCAAATTTTCAAATACTAACCACTGCAAGTGGCCTAGTGGTTCTTGCCTAGTTAGGTGTGCTCCCCAACCTAGGTTCGAACCCCGAAGCTGTCAAAGTGGCGAGGCACTGTGCTGCAATGCACAGTTGGAGCATTTCACATGCGCCGAAGGGGTTTATCTTGGGCCTAGGAAGCATTTGGGTTCCCCTTGACAAAGTCAAAAAAAAAAAAAAAAAAATTCAAATACTAAGTTTACTCACTAAACCTCACTAAACTTCCTCAAATAACCTCACTCATATAATTTGCAAACAAATTATTATCTTTAAAATAAAAAATTTAGTCATTTCAATGATTTAATCACTCTATAAATCTTAACTAAATATACATTTCTTAATCAAACTTGAGTTTCAAAAATTAATGTCTAATCAATAAGAAAATGCCATGAACTATTCTTTTTTTTTTTTTTCTATTTTAGCTGTGCAACAAAAAAAATGAAAAAATCATTTGTTTTTATTCTAAAAAAAAATCATTTGTTTTTTATATTTATTTTTTCTGTATTTTTGGTACCACATGATTAATTATTTAAATATTTTTAGTTTTAGTTTTAGTTTTTTTTTTGTTTTTTGCAAATATAATGGATTGACTTAGATTTAGGTCATAAATCATAAGAGCATTTATTTTGTTTTCCCTCACCAATATGCGTTCAACATATATATCATACATTTTTATGTCACATGATCTTAATCATATTTTTAATTCTTATTAAATATATATGAGTGAAATTGGAAAATGAAAATAGATAAGAAAAATACTAAGAAATACAATCTAATATTATTGAATTGGAAAGTCTTTTTTTGGTATAATTATTGTCCTTAATAGTCATTTTATAGTAGGTTATATATGTCATTTAATAATTCATAATAGAGTGAGGTCAAGTGAGCAGATTTGGAGGTCCCAATAGAAACTCTATTTTCCAAACAAATTAAAAGCTTTAAAAACATAATTCAGGCTCACAAATACACTTTTTGTCTAATAAAACCAAACAAGCTAGAGATGTTAGGCTTAGGCCTGTAAACTTCAAGCTCTGTAAGACCGAAAGAAAATGAGGTTAATTGATCATGAGATTGATGGGTGACCAGCTAGCCAGCGAGAAGTTTCCAACATGACCTACATACACATATTTCTAAGAAAAGAAATCCCATTTAAAATTTAGGTTTCTAGGAGGAACTTGTTAATTTAAATATTAGATAAATAGATACCTAAGTAAAATATAAGCTTTGTATTGAATTATTAAACTGAAAATATTAGGATATTATGATAGATCTTAATTCAATAGAATATCAAAGTTGCTTTGAATGAGAGTTGGTTTGTATATTGGACAGGTAAGAAGCTTCTCATGCAGGACACTATAGGGTTTTGCGTAGAAAGTTTTTAAAATTTGAACTAATTTAAAAAGAGAAATAAATTCAGATACGACATGATTAATAAAAGTATTGTTTTGCACAATAATTTGACACATTAGGTTTTAAAATTACGAATTTAGACTATTCAATCATACATTCATAGTTACATATGTACTGATTTTTATCAACATATCATGTAAGATATTTATGAAGAAAATAATTATGATCTGAAAAGGCTAAATTGCAGCATTCAAGCCAAGCCAACGTGTAAGAATGAAGTCCTTGAAACTTCTACTTAGACAGGTTTGGTCCCAGTTGCTCCTTGGGGTGATCGATAAAGGCTTATAAGTTTGTTGTTCTTTTGGATAATTACTTGAGGAAGATGTTGAGCGTGTGAAAGAAACATAACTACTGTATGTGTGAGTGACATGGAACTCAATTAACAAATTAAGACTTCATCTTGATAAAGTAATCTATGGTTCACATCCAAAACCAATTGGCAATGGATGAAGTTGCCCAAACCCTTATAAACCCATAGGCAATGTCTTATTTTTCTCATGTGAGATGTATATATTCTCAACACGCCCCGCACTTGTGGCGAATTTTCAAGCTATACACGTGGACAACTTTTTGGGTGACGTGGAGCCCGTGTGGCCGTTAGGCATGCACACGTGGGTAACCCGGTTTGATACCATGATAAAGTAATCTGGGGTTCACATCCAAAACCAATTGGCAATGGATGGAGTAGCCCAAACCCTTATAAACCCATAGACAATGTCCCATTTTTCCCATGTGGGATGTATATATTCTCAACACATCTTGAGCACGCACACAGCTAGCTTCACAAGTATATATCATCAGCATATCCTAGGAATCTACTCATTTCTGAAGAACATGAGCAAAATGATGGCAAAAATAATGCTACACCAAACCCACGTAATTTGCTACGATTCTTCTCGTGGACTATAAATCTGTACGTACATTTTTTCTATCATAAATAATCGTTTTCAACTGATTGGCTCTAAATAAAGTGTTTAACAAGTCTTAATTATTTTCATTTGTAAATGATTAAACCAGTTGAATATTTCAATGTTCTCAATAGTATAGTCAAAAGGAAAAATGTTTTCCTTCTCTTTTTTATATATATGCATTCCAGTTTGGTTGGAAATCGATCGAGGTCTGCTACTTAAATTCACAACTGGGATGTAAAAATAGATAAATTAGGTGAAAGCAGGTCAAGAATGAATTAGCACCCTTACATATGTTCATGCATGTGCTTAATCAAGATATTACAATATTACGATTATTATCTTGGTCTTCTCTATATAATTCCCATCCTAATTGGTCTTTCATTCAGATGTTTAAAATAAGACTATCCTTTTCTAGTTGATCATATTTTTAGTTAGAAAATGATAGATGGAACGTTGATTATATATGTAGCGCGCATGACCTCTCTGCAAGTAGAGATTCAAAGTTGCATTCTCTGGTGTACGAGTAGTACGTTCAACCCTAGCTAAACCCTAATTTGACATATAGCAAAGTTTTGTTTATGCATGGGTCTTTATTCACAACTAGATGTGCATGGGACTTTATTCACAACTAGATGTATAGCCATGCGATGCACGTGTTATTGTGGAAAAAATGATAACGTAGGAGTTTTATTCTCACTGACTTCCTCAATTTTTTTATTTTTATTTTTGTGTTTTATTTTAGTTTACCATAATAACCTTTATAGATAATATTAGATAATATTACTATGAGATTTTAATTTTATTCTAAAGGGTATTTTATATATTTTAAAAATTAGTGAAGTCTTTGACACTAAACTCTGGGTTCCTTTATAGTAGAGATATAGGTTGCTAATTGCTAATTTGCTATTTCAGAGTTGAACTAATCATCAGCTTATGACTCTTAATTCGTATGGTTGGCATATGAATCATACTGTTTTATAGTTGACAAATATCTGCCAATTAACTATCATTGTCTTGTACCATTTTGTAGTCTTCAGAAGAAGAAAAATTTAAGAGATGAGCAGTAACCAGAATATAACAAAAAAAAATTGGGCAAATATTAACTATTTAAGAGGGTTTAACAAATTTAATTTTTCCGAACAAAAACAAATTTATTGAGCAGATATGATGCATGACAAGAGTTTTAACTAGTTCTGTGCAAAGGTACAAAAGAAAGACCTAAAGCAAAAACAAAAATCGAAAAGTTAAGCCACCGCTGTTATTAGCAGCCATCTTTCAAGTTTTTTGGTCATTTCTTTTCAATTTTTTTTTTTAATTTCTTCTCATTTTAGCTTTTTGTATTTATTTTTGCCTGGAGGCTTTCAGGTGAGTTTCAGCTAATGTGTCACTCCATTTTTTATGGTTCTGTTTAAAAAAAAAAAAAAAAATTTGTTCTCGTTTTATAATTTTCACTCGCTTTGCCAGATTTATTCCTAAAAAAAATATCAAACGGGCAGGATTGATAGTTTCAGTCTGGATGCTCCCCATTAATTAGGTGTACTGCCTTGACGAAAACAGGGTTGGTGGGGAATTGTGGAAACTACTATTATCTGGCTACCCCTACCACTCTCGTTACAGGATTGAAGGTTTGAAACTTGCTTCTCTTTGGTCCTATAGAAAGCAAACTTGAAGATGACGAGTAATTTTATAAATTTATATGTATATATCTTCTGTAGAAGATGTCATGCATGTTTACATATAGAAAAATAGTAAAGCTTAAAATAAAAGAGATACTTTAGAACGCAATTGTTATTAATTAACAAGTCTTAATTACATGTTTAACTATACAAATTGTTAGGCAGATCGTGCAAACGACACTCAAATGATTAATGAGACTACCCTAAGCATACAATGATTGCAAAGTACATATTTAATATAGTACTAGATAAAAGTAAGGCAAAATCTTTGTGTCATTTTCTTGATTGTAATGTTTCTGTTTAAGGAATAAATCCTTTCTTCTTCTCAAAAAAAAAAAAGTAAGGCAAAATCTTTTTTTTTTTTTTTAAGTAAACATTAAGAACTCTATTGATTAAGTTAACGATTACAATCAGAAGCTAAAGCATCCAGAATGCTTTCTGGAGCTTGGTCTATCCATACTTGAGTAGTATTGGATTCATAAGCAATGGCTGCTAACCTATGTGCCACTATATTGGCAGTTCTAGGAGCAAATGAGAATTTCAGATTTTGCACAAACGTACTGACCACACTGATGTATATCCATTAGCGGATTGACATTTTCATTGAGGTCAAAATCTTCTTCTCCAATCTCTTGTATTGCAACCTAGCAATCACTTTCAAGACATATTTCATGGAGGCTACTCTGTCGTAGAAAATCAATGCCCTCTCGGATTGCTAGCAGCTCCACCTGCTTTGGAGATGAAACATGCTGTACACACTTTGAAAAAGCAGCAACAAAAGAACCATCACTTCTTCTGATCACTCCACCAATACCTCTAATATCTTTAGAAGGCAAGAAAGCTCCATCAACATTGATTTTGAGTTGTTGACTTGATGGTGGAGTCCAATTTTTTCCCGGTTTGGCTGCTTTGGCTTGTGGCTGTATCTTCTGCACTTGTAGGAATTGGTCATACGTACCAAGTGAAAGTGGCAACAACAATCTCTTGTGCACTTTTGAGAGTATTGTTCCACAGCTTACTGTTTTTGTTTTTCCATAAAGCCCATAGTAGCATAAGTAGCTTCTCCCAATTTTTCTGTTTAGATGGTGGCCCTGATGCAAAAGCCACTCTTTGAAACTGCCCGGCAAACAACTAGCAACTGGAATATTTGCTGCTCCAATAGCTTCTTGCGCCACAAGACAGTACTGACACAACACATGATTATTAGTTTCCAAAGCTTCACTACATTCTACATAGCAAACAATTGAAGGGACCAGTATATCCTTTGTGACTCAAACTTTCTCAAGTAGGCAATATGTTGTTTGTAGCCCTCCATATACAAATTTTCACTTTCCCAGGGATCTTTGTGTTCCATATTTTCTTCCAGAGAACCTCGTATAGATTTCCAGATGAGGTAGAAGTTAGGAACTCTCCCATAACTTGTTGTCAAGCAATCCAATATGCAGACTTGACAGTATACTTTCCATTCTTCTCTGGCCTCCATCTATAGCGATTTGCTCCTGCAATTCTACTTAATGGAATGCTGAGAATTTTTGTAGCTACTTCAGGTAGGAAGGTAGCTTGTACAACACCTTAATTCCAGCTTCGGGTTTCCCCATTAATTAAATCTGCTACCTTACTGATGGTGGTATGAGGTGGCTTCTGAATGATGTAACGAGGATAGTCTGGAATCCAACTATCTTTCCATTGAATACCAGCAACCAAGACAGGTCGACTTTCTAATATGCTTCTCCATGAGAAAGATGGGGCATCTCCAAGTTCTGCATCCCAAAAAGAATGGTTTGGATAGTATTTGGCATTGTACACTTTGGCAATCAGTGACTGAGGATTTGAGATTAGCCTCCAAGCTTGTTTAGCTAACATAGCTAAATTGTATGCATAAAGATTTTTGAAGTCAAGGCCTCCTTCTTGTTTTGTCATGCAAAGCTTGCTCCAACTTCACAATAAATTTTCCTTTTCTGATCAGTGTCACCCCAAAAGAATTGAGGACACAATTGATGTATATCATCACACAATATCTTGGAAGTAGATAGAAATTCATAGCATAAAATGACATCGTCTGTGCTACAGCTTTAATTGAAATTTCCTTACCAGCAGAACTAAGAATTTTTTATTTCCATCCCAAGAGCTTTTTTGTCAGTCTCTCTTTGATGTATGAAAAAAAATTTTGTCTTAGATTTGCCTACTCATAATGGTAACCCCAAGTATCTATCATGCTCTTCCACTTTTTGAACTTCCAGCAAGGCAGCTAACTTATCTTGCAAATCAGGATGCACATTCTTGCTGAAAACAACACTGCTCTTTTGGTAATTAACCTTTTGTCTGATGCCAACTCATAGGTGTTAAGAATATGTCTCAAGACAAGACATTCAGATTCAGTTGCAGCTCCAAAAATCAAGCTGTCTTCTGCAAAAAAAATAAGTGGTGCAAAGTAGGAGCTCCAGGACACATAGTGAGCCCTTTCAGATGAGATCGCTCCACTGCCTTAGAGATGAGAGCAGATAAACCTTTTGCACACAGAATAAATAGGTAAGGTGATAGAGGATCACCTTGCCTAATGCCTCTGGTTGGAACAATTGCTTCAGAAGGTTGTCCATTAATCAAAATAGAGTACTAGACTGATGCTACACACTTCATGATGATATTGTTCCACTGCTCCTGAAAACCTAGCTTAGTTAGCATTGCTCTCAAGAAATCTCATTCAAGTCTATCATATAAGCCTTGCTTATGTCTAGCTTGAGCATGAAGTGAGCAACTTCAGTGGCCACTAGTGTATTATCTGATATCAACCTGCCAGGTACATAGGCACTTTACAAAGGAGAGATGATTGAAGACAATATCTGTTTCAACCTATTGGCTATTACCTTAGAGCTGATTCTGTATAGTACATTGCATAATGCAATAGGTCAAAACTGATTTGCTTCTGTTGCGTCAGGAATTTTTGGGATGAGACATAAATGGGTGAAGTTTGCTGAATACTCCAATTCTCCTGTCTCTAAAAATGTTTTCACCCACAAACATATATCGGTAGATACAATGTTCCAATATTTCTGAAAGAAAAAAGGGGTCATGTCATCCGGTGCAAGACTTTTGGATGGATGCATTTGGAAGAAAGCATCTTTTATTTCCTTCTCGACATAGGGTTTGGTGAGCTCCCAATTCATATCCGCATTAACTTTGACATCAACAGCTTCTAGAACTTGAAAGATAGCATTTAAATTTGTTCCGGAAGAGGTATAGATACCTTTGAAATACTACAATAGAATGCTTTGCACTGCTTCAGGTTCAGTTTGCCACATACCTGCCTCATCCTTTAAGCCTTTAATTCTGTTCTTGCTTCTCCTATTTGATGCCTTGAGATGGAAGAAAGCTATATTTTTATCCCCATCCTTCATCCAAAACGTTTTGGGTCGCTGTCGCCAATATGTTTCTTCCTGTGCAAGTAATGCACTATATCGAACACGAAGCTTCTTTTGTTCATCATATTGTTGAGGAGTGTACGGATGAGACATTATGTCTTTCATTTTCTCCTGCAGTACTCTCATCTCTACTTTGTTTCGCGATACATCTTTCTTGTGCTACTCAAGCAAATGAGTTCCAGTAGTAGTAAGCTTTGTCTCCAATTGCTTTATTGCATTCCCTGTTAGAGGTTGTGCCCAACATCGTCTAATAATGTCAGTACACTTTGGATATTAGTGCCAAAACTCCTCAAAATGAAATCTTGATGGAGCTTTCTAGCACCGCGGTCGTTCTGAACAAACTTCTATTAGCAATGGACAATGGTCCGATTCAGATGGAGGGAGGGTAAAGACTCTAGAGAAAGGGAAGCAATCTCGCCATTGCATGGAATGAAAGGCCCTGTCGAGCCTTTCTTTTGTATGTCTATTGGACCATGTATATTTGCTGCCAATGAACCCCATATCATACAAACCACAACTGGTCATTGTTCTTCGAAAATCTTCCATCGGTCTGGCAGCCTAGGTGGCCCTCCAGATTTGTCGAGGTTGCTCCATATTTCATTAAAGTCTCCTGCCATGAGCCAAGGCAAGTCACATGGCTCTGTTGCAAGAGATCAAGTTCCAAGTTCGGTGTCTTTGAGAGAGAGATGCAAAGCCATATAGGCCTATAAATCTCCAAAGATTGTTTGTTCCTCTTTTGCCTACTTCTATATCAATGTGATGAGGAGAATAGGTTCTGAGATTGACTGGAGTGTCTGCTTTCTAGAGTAAGGCAACTCCTTGTGACCCTTCTGTTTCCTCGTAGCAGATACTACCTTCAAAACCTAAGTGAGTTTTGAGAGATGTGATCAGATCTAGTTGTGCTAGGGTTTCCGCCAGAAAGATGAGGCTTGGATTTTTTTGCTTGCACCATGTTTACTACGGCTCTTTATGTTTCATGATTAACAATTCCTCGACAATTCCATGCAAGTATCTTGCATTGAAGCATGTTGAAGATGATGGCAGCGCACGGCGGCACAGTGGGGCGACAGACGCGCTTAGGGTTTTTTTGGTTCACACATGAACAAGTAAGGCAAAATCTTGCTTTGTAAGAAAGGTATGAAAACCCTAGCGGCAAGTAGCTAGTGCCGCCGAGTTCACCAAAGGCTGGGTTCAGATGGAATAGATGGATGTTGAGTTCAGACAGTGTTGCACAATACCAGCTTCATCCTCAAACGATGTTTTTAAAGAATTGTCGTTGGTTCGTGTTCAGCTGCAGATCATTGCCCCCTCCTCCACCGTACATCACTTGCTAGGAAGCTTTGATGATTCGTGTTCAGCTGCAGATCATTGCCCCCTCCTCCACCGTACATCACTTGCTAGGAAGCTTTGATGATTCGTGTTCAACAATAGATTACAGTACTGATCAAAAGCATGTACTAGCATGAATGTTGAAATATTGATATTTAAGCTCTTTATTTACAATGCAAAGTAGTGAATGGAACATACTTTCAGATATTTATTTTCTATATCCTCTGATCCAAATTGTTCCTAAAGTAAAATTTAAGAGTTCTGATCGTTCCCACTGATCACTATCCTACATTTTCAATTACAGCAGTATTAGCATAATGACTCCATCCAACCGATTACGTACGTTAAAAGTGACAATATCGGTTTATTTAAGTATTTGTTATAATTTATTCCAGCAATCCAGCACGTACAGTAATGATACGCAACAAATAAGAAGTTCACTGAGAACTTTCAGATATCCTTTCAGTTTCCTCCACCATGTTTCCCCGGCTCTTTGAGGGTGAATGTTATGTATTCTCGCTTAACTTACAAAAGCTTTTATATGCTCTTTTAGTCGGAAACATTGTAGTCTTCCATCAATCTTTGCTAGAAACAACGCGATGTACGTAGAACTAAGAATATTACTTGGCTTCATGTGTGCTTATAATTCATCCTTCGATGACGGTGAAATTTCCAGGTCCGCAGATTTGGAGCATATTTTAGAGGAGCTCAAACTTTGTAGCCAGACTTGGTCTTTTACAACAAAGTTTGAGTCCTGGTTGCGATGCCATCCCCAAACGGCGTGTGTTTCATTCACTATCTTGAGTCGTCCATGTCCAAAACTCGGTTCTCTGTACAAGGACAGAGGAGAAGGGGGGTCTTCGAACCTGCATATATACAGACCAATAGATGAATCGTAACATCACTACTTCTTTGAAGAGGTCGGTGACCGATTCTAATTGTCCACTAATCGATCTGGAGCTAAAGCACCCATGACCAACAAATTTATATAAAATCAGCTATAACTAAGACTTTGCTTGCAAATTGATCAAGACATCTTAAAAAAAAAAAAATACATTAGTTTTGAGTAATGCTTGACGAAAACTACAAGGATAGAAGTCTACACCTTGGCCAGCGCCTTGTACTTTTATGCAAAGAAGGAAGTGCTATTTCTTGCTTGTTGGTACAACTAGTCTTTTTGCTAATGTCTATTGTCTTGTTATGTGCTATTATCTAATTAATACTATGTCATTTTCCCTTTTCTATTTAGAAAAACAACTTCAAACTCACATTACGCAACTCCAAAATTTAAACTAACTTGTTAGATATAAGCACATTAATTTTCAACATGGTGAAGTTCCTCATAAAATCTTAGTTCATTTTTGTGTAACCGCCTAATCTATTTTCAAAGAGAAGAGTTACTTACATTAATGCCAATCCTTCTCGGTTCCCACCGTCGCCGATGGTCACATGGACGGGACCACATGGGTCAGCCTCATTATTGTACACCCTAGTCTGCATAAAACAGCCAAACCAAAAAATTAATTAAATTGTAAAATTAATGTACAAATTAATCAGATACAACTTAAAGCAATATTATAACAACATGAAGTTAATTATGAGCATAGATTAATTAGTTTGCAATGGAGGAATCAAAATTTCTAATTAGACTTACAAATCGCTCATAGGCATGAACGTGCCCTGAATAAACCAGATCAACCCGTGCCTTATACAGCAACTTCTCCATAGCTATTCTCATGCTCTCTCCTTCACCCTGATGAGCAGTGTTGGTATTATACCACGGTGCATGCAATACCACAACAACCCACGGCGTTTTCTTCCTATCAATCTTTGCCAAATCGGCTACAAGCCACGCGTACTGCTTCGATTTGGTGTCAAACTCAGCGTAGGACCCAAGCATGATGATGTGGGTGCCAGCGACTTCAAAAGAGTAGTACAAGTTCGAGGTGGATCCGCTCTCTCTGTACGGCATTTGCCACCTGGCATTGAAGGCTTTGAACCCGGTTGGGGAAACGACGGGAGAGATTTCGACTTCGTGGTTGCCCTCTGTGACCATCCAGGGGCGGTGGCTCGCCAAGGGTTCGACAATCCGGCCAAACGAGTCCCAAAGGGGTTGGTGTCCATTGGCATAGGATAGATCACCCGGTAAGAGGAGGACATCGTAGTCTATGCTTTTGATGTGGGCTAGAGTGGAGTTAGTCCAATCAGTTTGTCCCAGGTCACCTGAAAACGGGATCAATAATGATGCAGAGTTAAGATTGAACACTTATTCTCCAAATTTGTTCATCAAATAAAGTGCATTTTATATCCCATAAGTTTGCCACCAATATATATCCACATACAGATTAATGTAGGGGGATGACACTTTGTTTATATGAGAAAGGGAAATGAAGCTAGCCAGCTCAATGTTGTTTCATTCGTGTCAATTGTTTGATATATATATATATATATATATATATATATCCAGAGCGGAGCTCCGCTTTGAAATTAACGTGTGAAGTTCGAGTTTTTGGTCACTTTTCGGTTGCATATCCACA
>NW_026908908.1:0-2000 GCF_958449725.1 Rosa rugosa | reverse complement strand
CTAACTTCAATACTAGGAACTTTTTGTTTTTGTGTTCTGACATCAAAATCATTCACATAAGTTTTATGTATAAAAGATCTAATGAGTTATCAATTCTTCTAATTTTTCTCTCAGCAATTAAGTTTCACCCACTACAATAGTTTTTTAACCATATCATAACTCCAAGGCACAGACACACATGATCTACTAATATGATATTACATACAGACCTCTGAAACACTACAATTGCAATAAAACTTAACTCACATTACATTTAACCCATAAAGAACAGCCAACTAAGAAGTAACCACTAAAACAAATTATCAATAGTAATCACTCAATATCCAACCATTACCAGTGCAAAACATTTATCCACCTTAAATCCAAGACGACTGTAGAATAGGTTTTTTAAGAAATTCATAGGCAATATTTAGGAGCTCTTTTACTTCAAATAAAGTGAAAAGTTGAGATGGAAAAATAGATTCTTATAGATAGACCAAAATTATACTCCATACTTTCTATCATTTTGTTTGTCAGCTTCAGTGATCCGTGGAGCTGGTACATAATCAATTTGGTAGTCTCCTTTTCCCCTGTTCACCAAAACAAAGTGTCAGACTAGAGTTGTACATTTTATTTGCACCATTTTTGTGCTTGAATCATGTAAGGTTAATGCAATAAGTGGAACAATTGCATATGAGCTTTATCAATTAGATTTTACAAATAAACATCAACTTCAACTACCTTTAAGGTGTGGCAGCCACTGAAACCAGAAAATAGACTAATCTAATACTGGACACAATATGAACATATCGGGAATCAAAAATTTCCTGATCATCATGCACGACAGTATGAAATTTAGTTAAAATGGCAAATACGCCCAAGAATACTTTTTACTGGGAAATGCACCTTTACGATTCAGCAATTAGAACAGAAGGCAAAAGCCACAAATGTGCTTGATAAATTAGAAATAGAAGGAGGGCCATCATTCATATGCAATGCAGTTGTGATCAAGTAACAAATCCAATAAAGTAATCAGCCTCTAAACCTCACCTAGCATTAGACTTGTCTAAAAGTTCATCTGGATATCTGCGTCGATATTGCTGTCGCCACCGAAACCTACAATCCCAAAGGCCAAAACAACAAAGTAACATGAGCTCCACTAAACAAAAAAAGCACATCACTCACAGAAATTGAATCAAAATTCTACCAATTCAGGTATCACCATAGTACACACTTATTAAAGCAAAACACTGAATTGGCATTCTTCAATCTTCTGAAACTGTAAAACTGAGCTTAGCCCAGCTCAAATCAGCTACTCCATACACTCTTCTACCATATAAACCAATCAAATTTTCAAACTTTTCTTTCACTTCTCTTCCAAAACAATCAAAATTTCACTTTTTTCTTTCATTAATCAAATTCCGGAGCAAAACACAATCATCAAATCGCATCTGAATTCAATTTCTGAGATTAAAGATAAGAACTTACGAGAACTCCTTAAATGCATAGACGATGGGGTCGATTTTGGGAATAACAACCGGGAGCCTCTCGAAGAGTACGGACGCGACGATTTTCTCCGGCGACGAGCTCGTGCTAAACCCTCGGCTTTTGACGAGGGACCCACCCAGACTCGCAATCGACCTCCGCATTCTGAATCTAACTCCGGCGAGGATCGACTGAAATTTTCTTTCTGGCAAAAAGCCCTCGTTAAACCCTAAATCACTCTCACACTGCTACGCTGAGAAGTAAATGCGTTTTTTGAAATTGTAAAATTGTTTTGAGGCCCTTGTTGTTTTGTGAATTTTATTTTGGCTCTTGGTTTAAAGTCCCTAAATTCTCTTACTATTTCATTTCTTGATTGGAGACTAGAATACTATTTTGGCTCTTGGTTTAAATTTTATTATTCTGCAGTAAAGTGTCGATTAGAGACTACAATACTAGTATAATTGACAATTACATTATACTAGAAAACGTGCCCGCACTTTACTGCAGAAAATAAAGACACGTCAAACGGAGCTCAG
>NW_026908907.1:0-25700 GCF_958449725.1 Rosa rugosa | reverse complement strand
TCACTCTGGGTCATTTTCTGAGTCAATTTCTTGACCTGCCAACTGACATTCGGTGACCTTTTGTGAACAATATCTGACATTTTGACCTAAATAGTGGAAATGAAAGGCAAAAAGCAGTGAATAATATTGACCTGCCAACCTCAACGGGTAGACTTGCTCTTAGAGCTGAAGTGTACAACTCGTGACCGTTAGATTTCGGATTGACGGCTAAGATTAAAAGTCAAGAATAAATAAGGCTGGAAAGAGCCAAGGAGAGGATCCGGATCCACCCTTGATAATGCAAGAAAGGCTCCCGGGAAGTGTTTTACCATATGACCAACCTTAGTGATAACATATATTTTCGTATCAAAAAAAAAAAAAAAACCTTAGTGATAACATATTCTGAAAATCTCTATAACCACCCGATTTTAATTCTCTCAAATGTAAGAAATTGTGTTAGATTAGGCTAGATGATGAGTTTGATTCTCTCCCGTATAACAAACAATTTTGTATATATCAAGGGTATTTAGGTCAATTTTGTATATAACAAACCCTGTAGTTCTCTTATAAATTAATGGTCAACGCACAGCAGCGGAGCCAACCCAATTCTAAAAACTCTTGTTTGTTTTTTGTTTCCGTTGTGATTTTCTTTTCGTAAGTTGTTAAATTTTCGAATGCGTTCTTTTTAGTGCTAAACTACTAATTACTACAAAACTAGCTTCGCTTTTCTTCCACATCCTAATTGCACGGTAGCTGTTTGATCAAATTCCCAAAAGAAAATGCAGTACGAATATCTGTGCTGTGCAAAGCAAAACTGATTCTGTAAAACTCTATCTTATTGAATGAATTTTGAAATGACAATTACAATCACAACAATGAACTAAAGCTTAAGTGCCTATATGAAGCTAGACTTAGAGGGTAACCAATCCTTGCTTAGTGTTTATTACAGGGTACATTACTTAGCTGGCTTAATTGTCTTTGTAGCTCTGTTTTGTTTTTGTTTTTGTTTTTGTTTGGTAACCCTTTCTTAGCTTGTGTTGCTGCTGTTCTTCAGTGATTACTTCTTTCTTGTTACACGAAACATGATAATTGTAAACCTGTGCCTTAATTCTTGAATAATTTTGTTTACACATAACGTAGCTACATTATTGTTGGTTATTATTACATCTATAAGATTTGTAATTAATTTGACTGATAATCAATGGCTCACACTGCTCTGTGAGTTGTGACAATCCACTCCAACTGTTTGTATAATGGAATCACAAGCTTTATTCTTCCGAAAAGGCCATCATCTGAGTTCAACTTATAACTAATGTTTCAGTCCCCTCTGGGAAGTGCAAAAGTTAGGTACCCTTTTTCAGTTACCTGACCTACATTAAGTATTTACGTACTATTATTCATGAATATTTTATCTGGGATGAAGTGCAGACTTTTGAAATCTCAGAATTTGCCGGGAAAACTCCCGCCAGAGTTGATCAGGCTCCCCTATCTCCAAGAAATGTAAGCACAGTGTTACCACTCCAAGTTTGAGTCGTACAAATTTCATTAATGAATTTACCTGTATTTCAGTTTTCAATAACTGGATGCCTCATTTCTTTCTTTTTCCTCCAGTGACCTCACCCGCAACTACCTGAATGGCACCATCCCTCCAGAATGGGGCTCCCTGCCACTAGTTATAATGTACACTCTTATCTCCATCTGCATATATATGTCTGCATTGGCGTGAGATATTTTATGTCAATTGACTTGCTATTTAATTGGAACATAAATATTTGAATCTTACAAATGGTATGTTTTGTGTATTTCATATTCCTGGCCATTTTTAAATTATTGAGCCATTTGACATATAAGTATTGTGGCAGTGGTCTTGGTGCAAACCGTTTGACAGGTTCTATCCCTGTTGAGCTAGGAAACATCACCACGCTCGAAAATTTGTGAGTTTTGATATAGCATTTTTTTTCCTTCTCTGCTTTACTTGATATATGAAGTTTTTATGCGACTTTTTTGAAGATTTTAATGGATGTGAATCTGTTTTGTGTAGGAGCATCGATTTCAATAGTTTCTCTGGAGTTCTTCCTGCGGAGCTTGGAAATTTGTCTAGCATAAAAAAAATGTAAAATATCTTTGAAAGTTTAGCCTTAATAACTGATATGTGGCTCATTTGGAATTATTTTCCTGTATACAGATAATGTATGTCTACTTCTAGTGAATCATTGATTATGATATCTTTATTTGTAATCTTTTGTCCCTTCGATTCATTAGGTCTCTTACCTCGAACAATTTTACCGGGGAGTTGCCAGAGACATTTGCAAAGCTTACCACCTTAACTGACTTGTAAGATTTTTGGTGTTCTTTCTTTCTTTCTTACAAAGCTCCTAGGACCCAGCTTTAGTCATAATTTATCGCAATCTAATGATTGTTTTCATTTTTCTGTTTCCCATCATTATGCAGTCGGATTAGTGACAGTTCCTTTTCTGGGAAGATACCTGATTTTATTCAGAGCTGGACAAATCTTGAGGGACTGTGAGTGCATATCTTCCATGTTCACTATTGCTTGATTTTGAAATTTATATCATGACTAATTTAAACTATGACTTTTGAAAACAGAGTGATTCAGGCTAGTGGTTTTACAGGGCCAATTCCTTCCGGCATTTCTCTCTTGACAAGATTAACTGACCTGTTAGTACCTTTTGTCAGTATTTGCTGGTTTATAAATCAAATAGAATAAGAACTATGTAATTCATGTTCATGCATCAACTTTACTTGTAGGAGAATTACTGACTTGAATGGATCTGAATCATCCTTTCCTGTACTTGATAATATGAAAAGCCTGGAGACATTGTAAGTTGTTACTTCTATGAAACAAATCTCTGGCTGCACAAGGAGTCTTTGGAAACTCAAAAGTATTAGTGTTACTTTTACAGGGTGTTGCGGAACTGCAATATTAGTGGGCAGCTACCTGAATATCTTGGGAACATGTCGACTTTAAAAATTTTGTTAGTACAAGTCTTTTGTTGATCTTTTTTTTTTTTTTTTTTTTTTTTTCTCTCTGTTTTCAGATATATTTATCTTCTTTCTAGATATTATGATACTAAATGAAGGGGATCATGTCAACATAACTTTGTATTGGTTTGTTTGCAGAGACCTTAGTTTTAACAAGCTAACTGGAGATATCCCAAACAACTTTTCTGGTCTAGGAAATCTGGATAATATGTAAGCAATTTGAATGTATATTACAGATCTTTTATTGTTTATAAGGAGATCTTATTCAGTAGCAAGTGAGATAGTCTTTTGTCCAATCTGAAAACATGCTACCTCGACTCCAAGTAGAACTGTAGAATGTACCATTGATGTGATGTGACTTGTAAAGTAAGAATTTCATTGATTTTTGGACATAAAAAAGAACTGACTATCCACATCAAACATGGCATGATATATTGTTTAGAATGATGGCATGATATATTGTTTAGAATGAAAATCTTATGGTGGCATTGGAAGATTAGTTTTCTGATCAAATAATCTTTTTAAATATAGATACCCTTTACTTGATGTACGATTTGTAGGATTGTAATTCCATGTCTATACCTTGAAAATGTTGATCCGAGGCACTCGGGATCTCTAAAATCATTTATACATAAAATTCATACTAATAAACACTACCTTTGTTACTGAATCCTTTTAATATTAATTCTCATTAGGTTCTTAACTGGAAACATGCTGAGCGGAACTGTGCCAGCTGATTGGATGAAAGCCGATAGCATGTAAGCTTCTCTTCCCATACTAATACGTAGTAAGTCGATAAGAAATTTATGTTCTGTTACTGTAATATATAAAATAAATTTCTTATCTATAGTATTACATGATAAAGCATATATAGTACTTGCATTATCTATTATGACTTTGCATTTTGGAGCTTCATTGCAATTATACTCAGAAAATAGGCATTAAATCTACATAGAAGGTTAGCTTGGACCAACGTGACCTCATGCATGCACCTATCACCTAAGTGGTGAAAGTTGCTAAAGGTTCCTGCTCATGGAGTTTGTTTGACTTTTTATTTACTAGTCCAGTATCCAGCAATGTTTCTGCTTATCTCTTCTTCTTTTTGTGCAGTGATCTTTCATATAACAAATTCACCATGAAATCAAATGATGAGAAGTGTGAACCACGAGATGGCTTGTAAGATTATCTTCATTAAGCTAAATTCGCTTGTGTTTTATGGAGCATCCTTAACTTACGAAGATGTGTTAATAATTACAACAGGAACTTGTTTGCAAGCTCTTCAGGTGGCAATACTTCGTAAGTTTCTAATTACTTAAAATCATGTATGCGTAAAACTTACTTGATATTCCAAGCTGTGCATTCCAGTTGGTTTATGATTTTATCTTGCTGAACTTTTCTTGGTTCTCTGTTATTTAATCTGGCAGATCTGTTTCATGTTTACCACTTGCAAAATGTATAAAAAGTAAGTTGGGTTCTATCAATTTTCTCTATTAATGTCTGGTCATTTTTTTGTTTTTTTTTTGGGGGGGGGGGGGAGGACACTTCTGTAGCAGTCCTTTACTGAATGTCTTACAGTATCAAATGGTCAGTGTAGAAAAGACGCACAAACATGAATTTATGCTGACGACAAGTTAAAGCCTCATCTTTTCTTCTGGACCTATCTAAAGCTTGACACTCTTTTTGCTCTTGGCATAGCTTGGTACACTCTTCATATAAATTGCGGCGGAAAAGAAGTACTCCTCTATGAAAATTTCACAAGACCCACTAACGCAACATATGAGGAAGATACTGATGTAGCTGGGCCTTCATCAGTTTACGAGAGCAGGATAAATTGGGCATCAAGCACCACTGGCTACTTCGCTGATGATGATCGTCCTGCGCACTATATCTGGACTAATTCATCTGAACTCACTATGGCCAATCCTGAGTTGTACATGAATGCACGCCTTTCTCCTATTTCTCTAACTTACTATGGGTATTGTCTCGCAAATGGAAGCTACACGGTAAACCTCCACTTTGCAGAGATAATATTTACAAATGACACAACATATAGTAGCCTGGGAAGACGTGTATTTGATATATACATTCAGGTAGCTATACACCTAGCCTTCAACATATATCAACGAAAGTTTGTGAAGTTCAATAAATGTTTTTGAAGAAAGAAAATTAGTCAGGACTCAGAAGATAGAGTTACTTATGAACACGAAATGTTATGTAATTGTACTACTTTGCAGGGTTCACTAGCGTTCAAGGATTTCAATATTGCAGATGCAGCAGGTGGCTTTGGTAAGGCAGTCACACAAAAATTCACTGCTAACGTAACTGATAGTACTTTGGAGATCCGTTTATTCTGGGCTGGGAAAGGGACAACGGGGGTCCCTTACAAAGGAGACTATGGTCCTCTTATATCAGCTATCTCTATAGATTCTGGTATGTGTTTTTACGCTATAAGCTTTGACCTTCTTCTGCTAATGTCTTGTAGTTTAATGTTTCTATGTAAAAATTTCATTTTGTCAAGAAACAATATAAGAATAAGCATCGCACCAAAGCAAAATTTGACAGAACAACTTATGTTTCATATCATCTACTTATACTGAAGTTCCAGTAAATGGTTGCATCATTTGTTGCTTTGTACATTAGTTAGCTGGTTGGATAACGCACTCCTATCATTAACATGTACTCTGCTAAAGCTATTCTTCTTCTGGCAGACTTTCCACCCCCTCAAGAAACCTCTGGGAGCAGTGGTATATCTGCAGGTGCAGTGGTTGGAATCGTGGCCGGAGGAGTCTTCATTATATTACTGGTTTTAGGTATTCTCTGGTGGAAAGGCTTCATAGGACCAGCAAATACTTTAGAACAAGGTATTTTTACATCTTTTCATGTATATTACTCTCGTTCCGTAACACACACACACACACACACATATAGTGAAGTTTTAAATACTGATGCTGCTAAGATATTTTTTGAGGTTAAAGTTATGGAAACACTGACGTTGTCAACTCTTAGGCCTCAAATTAGTCTTAAGATACTAAGAAATAAGAATGCTATTAGTCTGTAGTATGGACAATAATTTCTTACATGTAAGTTTACTTAATATAGATTTGAAGGGTGTGGACCTGCAAACCAGCAGATTTACCTTGAGGCAAATCAAAACTGCCACAAACAACTTTGACATATCGAATAAGATTGGAGAAGGTGGTTTTGGTCCTGTTTACAAGGTACTCTTTAGGACCAGTAATTTCTGTTTATTGTTAAAAGCAGAATTTTCTTGTTGGTTTACGAAGGGGTTAAACTGTAACTATGTTTGATACATGCAGGGCCTTCTATCAGATGACACCGCAATTGCTGTTAAGAAGCTTTCTGCCAAATCAAAGCAAGGGAATCGTGAATTTGTGAATGAGATTGGCATGATTTCTGCTCTGCAACACCCTTACCTTGTCAAGCTTTATGGATGTTGTATTGAAGGAAATGACTTGTTGCTTGTCTATGAGTACTTGGAAAATAATAGTGTTGCTCGTGCTCTGTTTGGTAAGTGTTTCTCGTCTATAATTTTCTTATACCTAAACTTGTTTGGTTCATGCTTAGGGTCTGCAAAGATTCTATACTCGAAAGAAAAAAATATGTTTCTTCTAACTACTTTTTATCAATTTGACAAATTGAAGGCCCAAAAGCAAGTCAGGTGAAGATGGATTGGCCAACAAGGCACAGGATCTGTGTTGGTATAGCAAAAGGTTTGGCTTACCTCCATGAGGAATCAAGGTTGAAGATCGTTCATAGAGACATTAAAGCTACTAATGTGCTACTCGATAAAAATCTTTGTCCAAAGATTGCTGATTTTGGATTGGCCAAGCTTGATGAAGAGGATAATACCCACATATGCACCCGGATTGCTGGAACTCTGTGAGCCTCTATGCTTTACTTTATTTTCTTGTACTTTGGAACAAATGGAAGGTTTCTCTGCCCTTAATGCAGCTTTGTTATTTCAACTGTGTTGCATTTTAATCATTCAATGAAGAAAAGAAAAACCCTATTTCTATCAAATTTGTAGTACTATTACTATGTGTTTATACTAGATCATATTTGACTGTATGACTTGGCAGTGGATATATGGCACCTGAATATGCAATGCGAGGTTATCTGACTGATAAAGCAGATGTTTATAGTTTCGGAATTGTTGTGTTGGAATTAGTCAGTGGGAGGAGCAACACGACTTACCGCTCCGAAGAAGAATGTTTTTATCTTCTTGATTGGGTAACGTGAATCTCTGCTTTGTTCTCTAATCTTGAGTTTAATTTCATACGTTATCTTTCTCTTATAATATCAAGTATTTACGGCTTTTTCTGAACGCTAAAAATTTCACTTGTTTTCTTTTTTCATAGAGTTAAAAACATCCTTTCAATGAAATTAATCTCAAGATAGATAAATTATAATGGTTTTTGTATCTTTCATGTTTACAGGCACTTATTCTAAAGGAGAGAGGGAGTTTGTTGGACCTAGTGGATCCAAGGCTAGGCTCAGAGTTTAACAAAGAACAGATGATTACTACAATCAATGTGGCTCTCCTTTGCTCTCATGTGTCTTCAGCAGTTAGGCCTTCCATGTCTTCAGTGGTGAAAATGCTTGAAGGCAGGGCTTCGGTTCAGGAGGTGATCTCTGATCCAAATGCCTCAAACAATGAAATCAATGCAATGAGGAAACATTTTCAATCCAGTTTCGAAGAAAACAATGGTGACCTTGAGAGTCAAAGACAAACTATGTCAATTGAACCATCGTGGACTGCTTCATCCACATCTGCTCATGATCTCTATTCCGTCCATCCTGATTCCAGTTATTGGGAGAACAGAAAATAGATAATTCATCAATATATATGTTCATACCTCTTTTCTACTTCTATAATTTTTTTATCAATATAGTTGGAATTCGATTAATAACAAAAGTGACTTACAGTGTAAAGTTTGAAATCAATTGTTTACATGACCTTGTCGATCCAATTTTCTTTTCAATAGCTATAATACCTAAATCGGATAAGTCATTGGATCAACTTGCCTTGGCTTATTAGAATGTGGAACATAATGTCATGTTTCAATCTATTTCGGAGCAGAGATTTGCATTACAACTACATAACTTGCAATACAAGGCACCTAGTGCCACCTCTGGTCTTGTAGTCCACGGTAGGTGGTTATTGAGTTCCTCTTTTTCAACCTTGGTTGTAGGGGACTGCTCCTTTCGATGGTGGTCTGTGTTACGGAGCTGGCCTTTTGTGGTGGTATGAGCGGTGGTGTTTCATTTGGAGCTGGTTGGGCCAATTGGGCCTCGTTTGGGGTGTGCTAGGGCTTTGGAGTTGGTTGGGCTATTAAACCACCTTGGGCCAAAGTAGCCTTCTAAGAACTTTCAGTCTATTTTAGGAGCTCTGCTTATGTGGATCGAACTGGACTTTGCGACATCCAGGTCGGTCTATGGGTGATCTCTTTGCAGGTCATTTACTAGTTAGGGCTGCTGCAATTTTACAGTGCTCTAAATACTCCGGGTCTGTTCGAATTTTTTAGTTCTACTGTTTTTTAAGTTGAAGCATTACAATTATTATGAATTCTGAATTCACAAATTTTATTATACGAATCCAGGTTTGTACTTTCTATTTTGTGACTTCTATCGCCAATTTAGGATTTTGGGTTTAAGAAACACAGCCACCACCTTCCTTGACGCTGGTTCTCCGAAATGATGGTCTCCCCTGCCCTCATATAATGTAAGAGGGTTTGGTGGTCTGGGGTTTCCTTCCCCGGTTTTTGGTTATCACCTTTTTCTATTTCTGTCTGATTTAGGAGATGCTTGCTGTGTTTCTTACTTTCTTTCCTTCTCTCGTAATTTTTCTCCCTTTGGGCTTTTTTGGGCTTGTCCCTAATGAAATATTCATTTCCAAAAAGACTTCTATCACCAATTAATAGTGCGGTTATTTAGATAGTGGTTGTTTTATGTTGTACCCAATATGGTGAACTATTATGTATAACTTCTTTTGTATAATGAAATAAAAGTCATGTTTCGCTAAAAAAAAATATTGAATAAATACATTTTTCTTTATTTGGTGAAGCTTCTATTTTACTGCCACAATATATTGTTCTATGTAGTCAACTTGGGCAACTATATACTTAGATTAAAGATAATGAAAATACCTAGCGCTCTGCTAGGGTTGGGAGAGCGCCGTTCTTGGCCTCTCTGTACCTTACTCCATCACCGATGGAGCAACATTCCGGCATCGTTATCGGTGTCGATACCTTGGCGCACGGCTCATACCATGTCGCCTGATCGGCCGTGGCTTGCAATCTTGCCGGCGACGACCTCCTTTTATCAGATGCCATCTGATCATAGCAGTTCTTTTCTGAGGAGGGAAGAGGCTGCGCTGCATACCTGGACTGGGATGGCACCGAGAGTTCGTCGTCTTCGTCCAATCCGGGCTCGACTGAAGTCGGAGGAAAGTGGATCTGATGGTGATTGGTGGAGCGTAGCTGGGGCTGTGCCGCCTTGCTGGATTGGCACGACACCGGTTGTTAACCAAATCCGACAGTGCCGGGCACGTCTGATGATGGGCTTGTGGGATAGATCTGGTCCGAGGGAGGTGAAGCTAGGCACGATGGGTCGCTGCTTGACCATGACTATAGGGGATGGGATTCCAACACCGACTTCGCCAAGACTATCTGCTCCGTCTGATGTGAAGTCCTCAACCCCGTCTCGGAGGAGCTCCAATCCTCGCAAGGCGGACGATGCAGGCTGGCTGTGGTTCCAGGCGGTGGATCCGTGTACCACTGGGGCAGGCGGCAACGCTCTGATTCGAGCAGCCAAGTCTGGGAATGGAGGTCTCCGGCCAGGATCGACGGCGCAGCGCCTGGGGTCGAGGGCAGAGCAGGGAGGAGCTGATGCTAGGGTGCCCATGTGCATGGGTGCCCAAATCAGATTCAATTGGGCTTGGGCTCTTGTCCGATCTGTTTTGGCAGACTTGATTTGGGTCTCGGGTCAGATTTGGATCCGTATTTGGGATCCGGGTCGTATTCCAATCCGGATCTTGGATCCGAGACAGCTACTCATAGTGATATGGTATTTGTTCTGGTTCTTGGGAGTTCGTTTGCCAAAATGGTTTGGGGCTCCTCTGCGTTATTGGTATTGGATTCGAGACCCAAATCTTTGGTATCTGTTCGTGAAAGATCGTCTGCCAACATGGCCATGTTCTGACACCCTTGGCCGGCTTCGATCTTTAGGTGGGAGAGTGCCTTCATTCCGACGCCAAGCTGATTTTTGTCACTTTGTGCGTTGGAGTTCGATGGGTAGTCAAACCACCGACTACTCAATTCACTACACGGCTGTAATCAGTAGTGCAAATTCAGCCATGCGTTTCGGCGCTGTTATTCTTGCCTTATTTATTCTTCCTTATATGTTGATGCAATTTTTGCATCTTTTCCTTTCGTATTGTTTATTTTGGTTGGTGTACTTTTGCATCATCTCATTGTAATATTCCAATCTCAATAAAGGGCTGACCTCAGTTTACTCAAAAAAAAATTAAAACTTGGGCAACTAGATTAACAAATGCTATATTAATATATACCCGTAGTCCTATATATACCACATCCTTAAAAATACCAAATGGTTTTTGGTTGCAATTGGTATATCAATTAAAAACTAAAGACTCGGATAACTTGGAATGTGAAATGCTAAGAGCAAATCTAACAGCTTCTCTATAATTTTTGTATTATAAGGAAGCAAAAGTCAAAGCTTTAACCTATTTTTCTTCTCCAACTCCAACAGATTCTCTATTTTACAGCAATCTCTAAAATCCCCATAATCATTCCTTTAAATTTTAGAGATTGCTGTAAATTTAGAGAATTTTGTTTTCTCTTTCCTCACTATCCCTAAAATGGGGATAGTTATGGGGAATCTGTTGGAGCAAAAAATACTGGTTTTTCTCTAAAATAGAGTAAAATCAAAATATATGGAAGCTGTTGGAGTTGCTCTAAATCAGTCACTTTTTGTTCTAACTTTAATAATGTTCTGTTTTACTCATTCAAAGTTCTTTGTATATATATATGTTTTACACATATGTTTCAAATAGTTTGATTTCATAAAAAAAAATATAAACCAAGGTAATTAATTGTATTAAAGGGAGATGAACAACCGGCATGCATAGAGTTGATGAGATCATGAGAAAGACATGAGTGATAGTCAGATACATGTTGTTTGTTTATTCAATCGCTATAGGGTGTGTTTGGTATGACTGTGCTTTTAAGAAAAGCTGGCTTCTGCTTATTTCTGAGAATAAGTGGCTGAAAAGTAAAGCAGCTCAGTGTTTGGTAAACTAGCTTTTTGTAAGTGTTTTTAGTGGCAAAGTGTTTGGTAAACTCAAAACTAACTTGTGTTTTATATTTGTAGAATGACCAATTTGGACATGAAAAATTATTTTGCCTTGATTGTTTGGTAATACAATGTAGTCAAGTGTATTATATCCTTATAAATTTTTCTTAATTTTCAATTTTATTGGTAATACAATGTAGTCAAGTGTATAATGTTTCTCAATCCTCTACGTATTGAGAAACATTAACGAGGAACACTACAATACCACTTGGTGTAGTAATTTCTCAATGTAGTTGCAGGATAAACTTGGATCTATAATCTCCATTTTGTATTACAATTGATCATGCATTCAAATTCACTCTCAGACATTCAATTTTATAATCGAGTCATAGACTAGCCTTGCTACTGCTGCTATAACTACTACTAATTTTGTAACTTGAAGGGCACCAGCAGTGGCAGCTGTGGTCACAACTGGCAGCAGCTTCCTTGCAAACCCAGCACCTAAACATACCACCCCTTATACCTTCAAGGGTTCCCTGACTCTGTCTGCAACTATTAATGATCTGCAACAAATTCAATAATCACAAGAATCATCAAATGTGTAGTAAATAATGGATACCAGTTTCATAGCAGAACAAGAGAAGCTTTACTCCTCAGCACAGAATTGAATTGTCAACTTAAAAAAAAAACATCAGTACATGACAACTTAAAAGAATTAGTTATGCCATATCAACTTAAAGGAAAAAAATGTAGTTGTAGAAACTAGCGACTCATGATGAAAGAATAAAGCTGGCTTGAGCAAGCTACCTTCTAAACGGGAAAGACAGATTTTGCGTTTTCTTCTGCCAATTTCACCAAAGCCTGCCATCATGACAACTAAAGGAATCATCACAACACAAGTCTAGTACTTTATTCAATCACGTGATGCATGAAAACATAACCTTTAACATGAGCCATTTGATCTAGAATGTATTTCAAGTGTAGGACTTCCTTTAATCTTCTCAACACCCTCAGAAATCTGGTGTCCAAACACAACCGTGACAAGTAGTCTTTTGTACTTCTATTTTCCTACTCACTTTCCAACCATGACAACCATACAAAATACAATAACAAAAGCACTCCAAACATATTCTTATTTTACACAGAAGTTGCCTAGTTAACTATATATACAGATCATCTTATTTTACACAAGGAAAAGAGAAATCAGTTACACCATTTAACAGATACATCTTTGAGATTCAGAGTACAGATACGACTCTACATCATCAGCTTATTAGTTTTCTTCTCTACAACATGGTTTGTCTGATAAAACAGCTAACAACCATAACAAAAATGTAGTTCGCCAGCTTGTAATTTGCTCTCTTTCTCCATTTTTTTTTTATATTTCCATCTGACTTGGACAAAGAATACTGGTAGAGCAATCAATTTAGTTCCATTTTTGCTTTGGTCTTTCTATGGTCAATCTATATATGTTGAAACTTGCGGCAAATGACTAGTTATGTTCATCCCACTCGAAGCTGCATTCAGCCTTTGACATCAAACTACATATATATATTATTCTACCTTTGACATCAAACTACATATTTATCGTTCTACCTGAATATATAGCAAATTATCACATAGGGAATTGTGTGCTGAAAACACTCTCAAGTCAAGCCAACTGAAGAAAAATAGATTTATTCAATTTTCAAATGCAAAAGCAAATTCATCAATTTAAAGTTTTTGAAGTGTATCATCCAAATCGGTTGTGACATCCATCGGTAACCATGTAAGTATATATAACTGTAGCTCTCCAAAGACTGTATTGCATAAAAGTGAAAAACAACCAAAGCAATACATTCCAAACATACATTCCCTTTCGTTCCAGATTCATAGAAAGTAAAGAATGGATATCAGCATTGACTGCAGCTGTAAACCCAGATATCAGATCTTAATAAGCATATAGATATATCAAAAACAAGTGTGTTCCACATTCAACTAAAGAAAGAATTGCCCCAACAGCACCACTGCTAGAAAGGCATGAAATTGAAGAGTGGCGACTGAAAACCCAACATTGCCTATGTCAGATATTAACACCAATCCTGTAAAATCCATAAGGCCTCAGTAAAGTTCAGCTAAATTGAAAACAAGGCTCCATTTAATAACAACACAACATCAGAACAACTACCCACTTTAAAAGTCTCGAAATTGGCAGATGAAATGTACAGAGAGAAATGAAATCAAATGAAGTCAAACCCATGAATCAAAATCACAAATAATACCCCTACCGAAATCGAGGTGGCCACAGGGGAGAGCGAAGATGGAGGCGCCGATTGAGGAACGACGTCGTCCTTAGACCACCGAGAGAGAGAGAGAGTGTTGACGGAGAAGAGACAGAGAGTTGAGGAAGAGAAGAGGCGTCTCTTCGAGGTTAGGTCGTGTAATTACTTCAAGTTCACGAGGGTACCCATTGGAATTTCGAAAATTTCATTAAATCGCCACTGCAGTACGCGCGCGGCTTCTGCTTCCTCTCTTCCAAAAGGAGGCCCTTTTGGCTGCTTCCGCTTTTCCTTCCAAAAAGCCAGGTAAAGAAGCAGGCTATTAGGATGTTTGCCAGAGACCAACCAGGGCTTTGCTTATAAGCACAAGAGCTGAAAAGCTCCCCCAAACACACACTAGCTTGCATACTTTTTTTTCTTTGTGTAAATTTAATAATATTTGCTTCGGTACTAAAAGTCCCTCAGTAGGTGTGGCAATTTTTTACACCGCATGAAGTTAATAGGTATCATTTGGAAATAATTGTGTTTTGCGCTAGCTGATTCGTGTGAATTTGATATTGAATCGCTACAGAAACGAGTTGTCTTCGAGTTGATATGCTTATCCCGTAGGTCATAACTCGATCATATGTCAAACACTTAAATTGGTGCAATTTCCTCTTGCTTGTTGTAATTTCGAGTAATTTGGTTTGCTTTCTTGTCATTTATGTCATCTTCTATGGCTTAAGTCTAAGCATAATTGTTACTACGGGTAGCACAATGTTAGTTGTTTAATCAACAAGCCGTATTTGTGTTAAAGATTTTAACACAACTAATTAACAGGTCACAGTCTGTTTGTCACGAATAAGTTAATGCGAACCAAACACTACTAGCAAAAGCGACATCACAAGTTTCTATAATAATTTTGTTGTATTTTTCCTGAATGTTTTTGTAATGAAAAATTAAAGACTATAGTTTAATAACAATATCTTTTAATGATGAATTAGGTTAAACCTCGATGATTTTTATCTTTTTGAGTGGTTGATGTTAAAGGGTTAGAAGGATGCATAAGGTCAAAGTCTTCGAGGTCTTCCTCGTGTGTGTAAAGAACTAAAGAATATTGAAAACAAGAAAAGGTCCCGTAGCCATCAAAACTCGATTTATGTCTAAAAGACTCACTGGACTGTAACATTTTTTTGGCAGGACACTGAACTGTAACATTGACCCAAACAGTCAAAGAAGGCATGCATGAGCTGTATATAGATAAGTTGCACGTCTAATTAGCCAGGTTAGACAAGTTGAGCCGATCCAATTGGCTTTTGAGGAGCACACGTCTATTGGTTCATTGTCACGTTTAGGGTTTAAATCATACGTGTCTTACACATCCTTCCTTCTTATCCAAACTAATTGTCAAAAGATCATGACGTACTCCTCAAATTCACTGGGGTGTATATGGTCCAAGCTAATTGCCATGTGCCCATGTCTTTTCCCCCCTTTTTTTTAATGCACGTCTTTTTCGCTTTTATTGTTTGATGACAGGCATGTCTTTTTCACTTGGTCACTCCTCTTTGTCAGTGAGGAATATTTACAAGATTGATAATGAAAAGAAGAGGTTCTTTTATATGCAAGCCATTATTTTTCTTAATCTGTGAGGTATAATCTGTTGATTATTTTTAAATGATCAATATTGGGGAGGTTAATTGAGTCACAAATTTAAATCTCATTGACATCATGAGATGAGTGGGGTGGAAAAAGAAATTGTTATATATTGGAGGGAGATCAAATTCTTAACTTAGCATATTCCCAATCTAGTTCTTTACATTTTTCACGATTGGGCTACATGTAATGAATAGTGCAATACAAAAATGTTGAATATTCGAGAGAGAATTTCTTGACATTGCTAACCGACAATAATAACTATTACAGTTGTTTTTCGAGAGAATAACCATTATAGTTGTTTTTCGAGAGGAAACAATCTCCCACATTCAGTGTGATTGTCCTTTGATGCAGGATGTTTTGAAATTGGTTCCGTCTTTGTCACGTGCAATTTCGGTAAGTTCTACAATTTAAAAACTACAATGAGTGGCTGGTCTCTTGTTCGAAGGTTTTATCCAAGGAGGATTTCGGCTAGTTGATTTTCATCTCATGTGCAGTTTGGAAGGAACGCAATCAACGTTTTTGGAATGACAAGTCTTTGAACTTGTCCCAACTTTTCTTTAAAACTCAAATTAACTGAGTTTCTCACCTTTCAATCAGTTCGAAAGTCTACATCTTTATCCTTACTGTTTGACTATGGTGAATGCTACCAAGGACAGCGGTGGCAACCTCTCTGTTCTAGGTCGCATTATTGATGACATTGTGGCCTAGCTCTCTTTGCAGGTCCTCCATGGAGCTTCCTTCTCTCATGTCTATCATGAGTCCAACACAGCTTTGCATTCTTGTTTAGGTGTTTCTTGGGTGGGTTCTATTCCTCCAAGTATTAGGGAATTTGTACTCTCGATCACATTGTAATTGTTAATCTCGATTGCTTAATAAACCTTGACGTCTTTCCCTCAAAAAAAAAAAAAAAAAAAAAAAAACCATTATAGTTGTTGGTTGTAGTGAATACCGTTTTTTCATTAAAAATAATATAAAAGTAATAAATTATTTAAATGGCATTTGAGATGGACCAAAGTATAGCCAAATGTCAAATGACCTTGTCGACCATTCAATGTGGGAAAAAAAACACAAAATAAAAAAAGAATTATAAAAATAAAAAGGCCAAGAGGTTCTTAGATCGTATAGCCGGTCCTTCCTTCCTGATTATATATTGCTTCAATCTCATATTATATCCATCGCAGACGCAGAGAAATGCAGTCCAACGCGATTCTAAGAACCTTCGTTTGTTTTTCGTTCGTAGTCCTATTGTCCTAATAGCTCAAGTTGGTTTTCCTAAAACATTTTCTGAAGTACCAATTGCATGCAAGTTGTTCGGTGAAATCCCCCCGAAAAAATGCAGTAGGAAAGCTACACATTTTCTGTACGGCAAAGCATAAGTGATTTTGTAAAACTATCTCTTATTGGATGAATGATGAAGTGACAATTGCAATTACAGTACACAACAGTAAATTAAGGTTTAACTGCATGATTGAAGCTAAGCTTACAGGGTTAACCAGCAATCCTTGCTTCTATTGGTTATAAAGGGTTGGAGTTGATGGCTGAAGCTTGAATTTATAATGCTATGTCATTCTAAAAAATTTGGCAACCATTTCTTATGATTTGCTTCCTACACAGATTTAAATGGTGTGGAATTGCAAACTAGTAAATTTACCTTGAGGCAAATCAAAGCTGCCACAAACGACTTTGACCCAGCTAATAAGATTGGAGAGGCTGGTTTTGGTCCTGTTCACAAGGTATTCGTCAGAACCAATCATTTCTATTCATTTTCTTCACCTGAGCTCATTTTTTTTCGAGCGGATTTTCACTATGTTTGATGAATGCAGGGCCTTCTCTGGCACCATAATTGCTGTTAAGCAGCCTTCTGCCAAATCAAAGCAAGGGAATCGTGAATTTGTGAATGAGATTGGCATGATTTCTGCTTTGCAACACCCTCATCTTGTCAAGCTCTATGGATGCTACATTGAAGGAAATCAATTGTTCCTAGTCTACGAGTACCTGGAAAATAAAAGTCTTGCACGTGCTTTGTTTGGTAAATATTTCTATAGCACAAGTGTTTATGTCTAAACCTTCACCTTTTTTTTTTTTGAAATAGAAGTTGATTGCATTAGATCAACAGCCAAAGGCTAAAGTCTACAAAGTTTACATAAGCCATCCGGCAAGAAAATCCGAACTACCTATCTTAACAGCAATTATGGCTTGAGAGTATGCATGAACCAAGTGAAGGTTTAGACATGAACTTCCTTAAGAGTTTGCTTAACAGCAATTATGGTGCCAGAGGTCATTGAGGCTTGAATACCAGTTCATCATGAACTTCCTCATGAACTTCCAATCACAAGCTGACAAAACCCAGATGAAGGAGACGAGGAGAAGAAGAAGGGATCTGCTAAAGAGGCAGGCATTTGGTCACTTGTTTGGACCAAAAATGAACATTTTGGCCTGACAAGGCACGTCTTGGAGAAATTGAGTCAATATCAGTGGCTCAAGCTATATATTGTCGACAAGCTCGAAATATATATTTAGAGGCTAAATAAAGCCTACTATGGAAGTATGACAAGTCAACTTTAGCATATTTTCCTACTTCGGCTAGGAAAAACCGAGCTAGACAAGGAAGGAGGGGTGGCAGACTAACCAAATGAAATCGAAATGTGCTGAAACTTTCCAGACCCATTCACATACAACAACAACATCTCTAAGATGATCTAAGTTCTCTCTAGAGCAAACCTCTCTAAGAGCAACTCCTCTCCTTCTCTTTCTCTTAGCGGTGATCACACTCCTAGTCCTAGTCTTCTCAGAAGCCGACTTTCAGTGCCACCAAACCCTCTGTCAACGTGCTTCGGTCCTAGTCTCGTCGGGAGCCGACGGTAGTGCCGCGACCACAACGGTTACAGAACCAGCCAAGCAAGGGTAATGCCCTAGCAACCCAGCCAAGCTAAAGTGACGCTTTAGCAAGATCTCAATACTTCCCGGTGATTTCGCTCTGCTCAATCTGCAATATTGAGTATCGACTTGTGAACAAGAAGAAACTTCAGCAAAGTCCTCACCACGAGGCACAAAGAATCCCACGACGAGGTTGGTGCTCTCCTCGTCTACAATCGCTTGAAAGAAGTCAGGTCAAGGGACACCCCCGACGACCGCACCCGAACGGTGCTGGCACGCCCGCGCAAGAAAAGAGACTGTTGACCAGCTGCAGCAAAATTGGAGCCAAACATTTTGGCACGCCCAGTGGGACAACATCAGAAGTTTTTTCTTCTTGAAGACATTCAACCACCGGGCTTCAAAACAAACATTTTGGCACGCCCAGTGGGACAACATCAGAGTCTTTTTGTGTTCACCATCATTGGGATGCCAGGGGAAAATCTTTACCAAAAGAAATTCCTAAAGTGAATTGATGGACAATGTTGCCACCATTGGCGATACCGCCATTAATGATGAGTTTATGCCTATTCCCATCCCAGAGGGGGCAAGCATTGATGAACAGCTCGCGATCATCATGGCCAACATCGAGAGGAATAAAGAAAAGCAAGCCAGGGACATGGCCATTTTGATCGCAAAAACAAAGCAGAGGTTTCGCGATTGGGACCTAGAAATTGAGCAGAACGCTCAAGAAGAGGTCATTTATGAGGCTGATTTGCCTATAGGTGGCAATCAACCTAATGGCCTCACTGGTGAATCACAGCCTTACATAGAGGCTACTTATGGAGAACGTCATCAACAAGATTGTTCTTCAGACAAGAAAATTGTCTCTGAACAAATATCTGATGTCTCCACTGATCAAGCCAAATATGTGGCTACTGATCAGATGCATGGGGGGCAAGATATGACCCATGATCATCCCTTTGATCAAGAGAAGTTGGCGACAGTTGGCGACAAAGCCGATCTTAGGACACCGTCATCTTCCAAATTACAATTGGAGATCATGTCTCGTCAACCAACAAAGATACTTGGGGGGCAAGAATACCCCTCTCACGAGCCAAATTCCTCCAAATTCTTCAACGAGAAGTATCTTTGTTCTTTTTCTACAAGCTCTCATAGGAGGGATTTTTACCCTACAAATTCTGATACATCGGAGCTTGGAGTGAAGCATAGATGGCCTCCCCCGTGGCCTTCTGGAGGTTAGCCAAATATAGTGCTGCTAACTTCTTTCTTTGTTTTTAAATTTCCTGTCAATTTCAGTTTTCATTTTTATTTTCGTCATTTGTGAATCATAACGGAATAGGTGAAGTCTCTTTTGTTAATATTGGCCTAAACTCCTTATTGGTGCCTAGTTCAGGTCCCTTAAGGTTAAGGGCGGCTTTTATTAACACTTGTTGAACTGTCTTCACACTTATGACCTTTCTCATCTTAGTAAGTATAGCCTATGTGAAATGGTGTCTAGAAAGGGGACAACGTTCATGACAGGGTCTTGAATCCAGAAGTGCGTGCAAATGGGCCTAAACCACTATGTGGGAGTAGCTCATGCCAAAATGGATTCTGCCTTTCTTGTTCGCCCTCCCCCACCTGGCCATTTCAGTAAGGTTGCCCAAAGGATTTGAAAGAAAATTTGTGTCTAGACGACTATACTTGGGCCGCATGTCTAAACCTTGATTCACAATGTCTTATTAAAATTAAAAAAAAAAAAAAAAAAAAAAAAAAATACAAAAATACAAAAAGAGTTTCAAATTTGTGCGTCGCGGAGGATGCAAAAAATTGTGTTCTTGCCTAATAGTGGCTGGAACTTGCTAATATACTTAAGAGGCCATTGGTATTGGTCTGGGCACATATACAAGAGGCATTTAATATGCCTAGTATGGTATTAGCAGTGGAGGAGGTCAAATCAATATTTTTGCCAATAATTGTGGCGAAAGCTGGGTTGCGAATTGTTGGCAGCGAAGTGGTTTTAATTACATGGCCTCGCAAAGGATGGTTCGCGAAGGAAGACTGGCGATTAATATATGTATGCTCACTATGTATAATTAAGAGGGAGAGAGGCTACTGTTCAAGTAATTTTAGTCAAGCCAATACAAGTGGCTTTGGAGCAACGACATTATAAGAGCAGTGCTGATTCAAGACCTCTTCAGTCAAGACGAAGACCTTTTGACTTCGAGGTCTGGGGGGCAATGTTTGGACCAAAAATGAACATTTTGGCCTGACAAGGCACGTCTTGGAGAAATTGAGTCAATATCAGTGGCTCAAGCTATATATTGTCGACAAGCTCGAAATATATATTTAGAGGCTAAATAAAGCCTACTATGGAAGTATGACAAGTCAACTTTAGCATATTTTCCTACTTCGGCTAGGAAAAACCGAGCTAGACAAGGAAGGAGGGGTGGCAGACTAACCAAATGAAATCGAAATGTGCTGAAACTTTCCAGACCCATTCACATACAACAACAACATCTCTAAGATGATCTAAGTTCTCTCTAGAGCAAACCTCTCTAAGAGCAACTCCTCTCCTTCTCTTTCTCTTAGCGGTGATCACACTCCTAGTCCTAGTCTTCTCAGAAGCCGACTTTCAGTGCCACCAAACCCTCTGTCAACGTGCTTCGGTCCTAGTCTCCTCGGGAGCCGACGGTAGTGCCGCGACCACAACGGTTACAGAACCAGCCAAGCAAGGGTAACGCCCTAGCAACCCAGCCAAGCTAAAGTGACGCTTTAGCAAGATCTCAATACTTCCCGGTGATTTCGCTCTGCTCAATCTGCAATATTGAGTATCGACTTGTGAACAAGAAGAAACTTCAGCAAAGTCCTCACCACGAGGCACAAAGAATCCCACGACGAGGTTGGTGCTCTCCTCGTCTACAATCGCTTGAAAGAAGTCAGGTCAAGGGACACCCCCGACGACCGCACCCGAACGGTGCTGGCACGCCCGCGCAAGAAAAGAGACTGTTGACCAGCTGCAGCAAAATTGGAGCCAAACATCACTGATGTGTGTTTGTGTGATACAAAGCTTTACCAGAATAAAAAAGGACTCTCTCTCTCTCTCTCTCTCTCTCTCTCTCTCTGTGCAACAGGGTTTACAAATTTCACATAGAAATTGATAAAGCCATGAAGGATTTGGTTGTGTATTGTGTTTGTGAACTGCAATTCCATGGATGTTGGGATTTCTTGGGTTATGGTTTGAGTTAGTGGTGGTGGTGGAGGAGGCGGAGGAAGTGGAGGAGTTGGTACCGGTGCTGTGATTTGGGTGGAATTCTTGAATTTGGGTTTGACTGAGAGAGTGAGAGTGAATTTGGGTTGAAATGAACCAATTACCCTTCAGGTATTGCCACGTGGCTGGGCTCTTAACACTGTTATGGACGGCGTGTACCGTTCTTGGGTCGGGCTTCAAACTTGGGGTACCAAAGTGATAGTTTTGCATAGTCGGGTACTGAAGTTAGAAGTCGGCCTAAGTTCGGGTACTGTTTGAAAAAATTTCTCTTTATTTTTTGACAAATTGAAGGCCCGGAAGAAAGTCAGTTGAAGTTAGATTGGCCAACAAGCTAGGCACACTATTTGTGTTGGTATTGCAAGAGGTTTGGCCTTCCTCCATGAGGAGTCAAGGTCGAAGATCGTTTATCGAGACATCAAAGCTACTAATGTGCTACTTGATAAAAAAATCTTTTCCCGAAGATATCTGACTTTGGCCTAGCCAAGCTTGATGAAGATGATAATACCCACATAAGCACCCGGATTGCTGGAACTTAGTAAGTCCTGTTGTTTTAACGTATAAACTTTTAGTTAACCCTTGATTTCACTGCAAGCCGTCCATAGAAATGGAAAAAAGAAGATGGAACAAATTGAAGGTTTCTTCCAATATATAGTTATGTTTATTAATCTCTATTGCATTTTAAAATTTTTAAGTACCCGGCCAGTTAGGAAAAGACCCTATCGGGGTTTGTATAATTAGTTGTGTTTAAGTATTTTTACTGTTTTTCTAAATGTGGGAATTTATATTTGAATTTTTTTTTGCAGTGAATATATGGCACCTGAATAAACTCTGAAATAAATCATTTTGGATTAACTTGAATACAGAGAAACTAGAATGTCTTGTCATTTGATTCAATTTCAGAAAATGTTGCTATTACAATGGGGTACCGGTGTTCCATAGTGGATTATATTAGCTCATTGAGTTGAGTGCACAGCGAACAATTTGCAATCCAACAGTTCTTGGCTGCGGAATTTTGATACTCCCTATCACTGTAGAATTCTTGCATTACACTATTACAGTGATGTATCTTGGGATGAGAGACATACAATTACATGTTGGCGACTAGAGAGGTGAAGATGTTGAGGTGATAACGTTGTTGTCAATGTTGTAAATTTGGTTCAATTAGATGTAAAATGAGTGTATTATAAACATCCAAGTACTATAGACAACTCAAAAAATAACTCTATTTACCATAATGACAATAAAATTGTTGTCAGGTGGATGTCTTTTAATGAGTGGTACTATTCTAAAAAAACCCCAAGATGAGAGTTCTAAGTGCCGCACGCGCACCAAGGAAAGATCGAGTCTTCAGCCAAGGTCCTCTCGTCCGGCGGCACTCTTCGTCGGTGGGGCTTGCCTCGTCGTCGCTGTGAGGCTGCCAGACGGGTGATGATGGTCTAGGGTTAATTAGCTTAATGGATCTGCAGTGGCTCGAAGCTTGTTTCGTCTGATCTGGTCTTGTTTGGGTTGAAGCTTCTCTGTGGCTGGGGGAGTTGTGGGGCTGGTTCAAGGGGTGGCGCGGGCTGGTGTTTGACTTTAGGCAACGGCGGCAACTCAGCGGCATCGTCGAGATGCAGCCGGTGCTATAGGGGCACGGGGATCCTTTTCATTTTGGATCGTGTCTGGTGTCTTTCAGGTTCTCTATTGTCCTTGTGGTGGTGGCAGTGTGGTGTGGGCGGCGACGGTATGGTGCAAGCGTGGCATTGGCTTGCTTATGGCGTGCGGCGTCCTCAACACAGGAAGGTGGAAGTGCAACAGGGCTAGTTCAGCGAGTTGGGCCTAGGGTTCTGCTCTTCTTTGGGCTAATTGGGCCATTAGTTAGTTTTGTTTATTTTGTAGTTTCTTTAGGCCTTTTTTGGGGCAGTCTAGTGGATTTTTTTCCTACCTGGTTTAGCATTTTGTCTTGGTCTTTGTCTACTTAATTAGTTGTACACCAATTGAGGTCTCTAGGCGACTAGATTTACTGTTTTATGAGTTGGGTTGGGAGGACCGGGCCCTTCTAGCGCTTCCGGCGTAGTACCAAAGAGGGATCCCGTTATGTCTACATACTTGATTGTACAATGAGTAAGTCTATTTCCTATGTATCACTGTGGGTACTATCACTATCTTCTTGTATGTCTATATGACAGCGGAAAGGTATGTAATGACCTGTTCTGGCTTATGATGAATATATTTTTTCTCAAAAAAAAAAAAAAATTGTTGTCAGACCTATAAATGACTGTATCACGTACATGCAGGTACTGTAGAATTTCCCTTCAGATTGATGCTAAGTAATTGAAGTGCTTGATTGTGTGGGAGGCAAAGAAATGTACGTAATTATTTATTTCACTTTTTAAATTTTGGAAAAGAGTTTCAACAAGGTATCACATGCAACAACAAAGAAAATTTACTTACTATAAGCACAAAAACTCTAGAAAATTGTAGCATTTTTATTTTTAATCTTCAAAAATTTGTCGAGGAGGAAGGCTATGATGCTCAAGAATCTGAATCACTCTCTTTAAACTACAAATAAATAAATAAAATAATATTGAAAAGTATATCTATTAAACAACATGGTCAACAAAAACGTTAAAAAGGCTGAAAAGATAATTTCTACATGCATTTGTTTTTCAATTCATAGTCCACGCTAGTGTCGGAAATGTGTAAAGAGATAACCTTTCAAACCCCGTGAGTTTTTATAGGTAGAATACCACAAAAAAAAAAAAATGCGGAAATTCATTCGTTGAGGTGTTGTGTTAATTGCATTTACAATTTTAAAATCTAAAATTCAATGCCCGGTATCATTTGATCTAGTGGCATAATCTCTAGTTCGTAAGTGAAAAGTTGTGGGTTCAACTCATAAAAAATTAATTATAGCATTTGAATTATTTATCTGATAAAAAAAAATCTAAAATTAAACGAATTGTTGGATAATTTCTTATCAGTACAGCAGTACTAGAGTAAATATGATATTGCTTGTACGTAAAAATAATATAGTTACTCGATGGCGTCCAATTAACAAAGGATTTCCTCCGTTTCAGGAGCACCTTTTCAAAGTCAAACCGTAACACCGGTCCCCCCAGGACATGACCACCTACTTGGGTGGGTCACGCGTTGATTAAAATCTTTTTGAAGAAAAGACTTTTCGGAAAAAAAAGACAGAGATATAAATTATGTGGGCCCGACCACCACTTGGGTAGGTCACTACATCGAAGGTGTACTGTTCCTCCATCTCTCTTTAGAATAATTAAAGAAAACGTAAAGTGAGCTCCTCACAATATTTCATATATAAATCAACTCCAGAGCTCTCAACACTTTATAGCTCTCTCCCCTACATTTGTACTGGAAGGTTTTTCTCCGAGAAAGATGAACAACTACATGTTGATCAATCAGCTTCTGGTTCATTTTCTACTGCTACTTTGCTTTGCAACCTTGGCTTTCGGAGCTGATCGATTAATAGCCGATGAAGGTATAACTGAATATATAAGAGTAGATATGACTTGTGAGAATGTCTTACTAGATTGGGCATATGCATGTACGTGTTCAATTGTTGCCTTTTACTGTGTATTTGTAGTACAAGCTTTGAAGGACATAGCAAAGACACTGGGGAAGACAGACTGGGATTTTGATGTTGATCCATGTAGCAGAGAATATGGATGGATTCCTGAAGCCGACGAGCAAGAATATTCTGTGAATAACGTCACCTGCGGCAATTGTACGATTTCCGATGAGGCCAATGCCACCAGTGCTGATCGGATCTGCCATGTTGTTAGCATGTATGTCTCTCTCTCTCTCTCTCTCTCTCTCTCTCTCATGCTTGCGACAAATGTTATTCATGTCACAAATTCATTTTAGGGAAAGCAGTCAGGAAAGACCATTTGATTTTCCTTCCGGTGTTTGGTTGGTGCATGAAAGCAAACAAAAATATATCAATATCAATGTTTCAGTAATACCCTTGTATTTTAAAATAAAAATAACATCATGAAAATTTAAAAGTACACCAATTTTTGGCAAGAGCACATTTGAGTAGGGATATTGTAGTCCAAAATTTTCCTAATAAATGCTGGGAAAAGAGAAGAGAAAATCAATCCCATAGGATCTGATAGGAATGAGCTGTAGTAGCAAGATTTCCTTTCCTGATTCCTCAAATTCGTGAACCCAAACATGACCTTAGACCTGTAGTATCAAGATTACCTCAACCTCTATCTTTTCTCTCACTAAGACCCCCGTCCTTTATGGCCCTTGTTAATCTGGTAACGGAATGTTCATTTCCATGGTGATGATTGTTATGAGATTGGAGAAATCCAGTCTATAGTCGGCACCATGGTTTATATTAAAATAACCCT
>NW_026908906.1:20000-22500 GCF_958449725.1 Rosa rugosa | reverse complement strand
GGCTGGGTCAGGAAGTGGCTGACGGCTGAATTGTCTGTCTTCACAAGGAACTTTGACCCCAACAAATAGTGTCGCCACGTCCTCAAACAGTGAATTACGGCTAGCAACTCCTTCTCCTGAGCCGCGTACCTCCTCTCAGCTTCCGAGAGTTTATGACTTTCATAAGCAACAGGGTGCCCTTGTTGCAACAGGACTCCTCCTAAGGCGAAGTCAGAAGCATCTGTCTGGACTTCAAATGGCAGGTTCAGGTCGGGTAAGGCAAGGACCGGATCTTCCATCACGGCCTTCTTCAAATCTTGAAAGGCCTTCTCACAATTACTACTCCAGTCCCATGTCACTCCTTTTTTCAAGAGTTCAGTTAAGGGGGTCGTCTTCTTTGAGTAATTCTCAATGAAACGTCTGTAGTAATTGGCCAGCCCAAGAAAAGAACGTAGCTCTTTCACATTCTTGGGGTTTCTCCACTCCTTTATGGCTTCTACTTTCTCCATATCCATCCTGATTTGACCCCTTTCAATAATGTGACCTAAAAACTTGATGGTCACTTGCGCGAAGGAGCACTTTTCGCGCTTGACATACAACTGGTTGTCCCGCAACCGTTGGAACACCAACTTCAAGTGCTCTACGTGTTCTTCTAGGGTAGAGCTGTACACCACTATGTCATCCAGGTACACTACCACGAACTTATCTAAGTACTCGTGGAAGACTTGGTTCATCAAAGTGCAGAATGTGGCTGGCGCATTGGTCAACCCGAACGGCATCACCAGGAACTCAAAGGCGCCATAACGGGTGACGCACGTTGTCTTGGGTTCATCTCCTTCTGCAATGCGAACTTGATAGTACCCCGAGCGGAGGTCTAGCTTTGTGAAATATTTGGCACCACTGAGTTGGTCAAACAGATCTGCAATCAGAGGGATCGGGTACTTGTTGCGCACCGTGACTTTGTTGAGAGCCCGATAATCCACACACAGTCTCCAACTTCCATCGTGTTTCCTTTGAAACAGCACAGGTGCACCAAAGGGGGCTTTAGATGGCCTAATGAATCCCGCCTTGAGCAGGTCTTCGAGCTGCTTTCGAAGTTCCGCCAGTTCTGGGGGTGCCATTCTGTAAGGTGCCTTTGCAGGTGGTTTGGCCCCCGGAAGCAGTTCGATCTCATGGTCCACACTCCTCCTTGGAGGCAATTCTTTGGGAAGTTCAGGAGGCATCACATCTACAAAGCTCTCCAATACCCCTTCAATCTCCTTCGGAATCACTTCTCCTTTAGTCTCATCCTTTATCAAGGGAACTGCTACATAGGTAGGCTCATGACGCTTCACGCCTTTCTTGAACTGGAGAGCGGACAAGAGACGGGGTTCACTTGGTTGCTCGATTCTTGCCGGAACCACACACGGCCTTTCTCCCATAATAAGTAAGTGTTGGGCACTAGGAATGGGAATAGCTTTGTTCGCCAACAAGAACTCCATCCCCAATATGACATCAAAGTCGTCCATCTGGACAACCACGAGGTCAGCCTTCCCTTGCCAGTGACCTAACTTGAGTGATACCCCTCGAGATAGTCCAGTTGTAGGTGAGGCCTTAGAGTTCACAGCTTTCATGCGGCCAACATCCTTCTCCAACTTCAGCCCCAACCTCCGTGCTTCAGGTTCTGACACAAAGTTGTGAGTGGCCCCTGTGTCAACCATCACGCTCTTGGCTACCTTTCCATTAATACTACCATCTATGAACATCAAGCCCTTAGCCTGAGACTTCTTGGGTGATTGTGGTCGCTTCTCCACCGCACCCAAGAACCTTAGAGCTCCCATGTGACCAGGTTCCTCCTCTGGCTCTTGCTGATCTTCCATTTCTTTCGAGTGAATATGAGCCTGTAGGGCAGAGAGGGCGGTCTTGTGAGGGCACTCATTCACTCTATGCGGTCCCCTGCATAAGAAGCATGCTAGTGGCCTTGGAGCATAGCCTGAGGGATTAAAGGGTCGAGGGGTGAAGACCCCTGTCGAGGCAACAGGCTTGGACGTTGCCGTGTCCCTCGTATTCACTACTCTCCTGTCCCCTCCTCCTGAGTTGGAAAACTTGGACTCCGCTCCCCCACTTCTACTCGGTCCAGGCCTTACATTTCTGTTGACATTCACATTCGAAAACGGCTGAGTCTTCTTAGTAGAGTTCTCTTCGAATGTGTAGTCCGTCAACCTTTCAGCAGCAGCCTGTGCGGAGGCCAAATCTTGGACTCTCTGCCGCTGAAGTTCGGTCCTCGCCCAGGGCTTTAAGCCTTCCAGGAAATAAAACAGCCGATCCTTCTCTGACATGTCCGGGATGTCAAGCATGAGCACCGAGAACTTGTTTACAAAGTCTCGGATGTTGTTGGTGTGCTTGAGCTCCCTTAGCTGCCTTCTAGCAATATACTCTACATTCTCGGGGAAGAATTGAGCTTTGAGCTCCTTCTTAAGATCCTCCCAGGTGTCAATGGTGCATACCCCTCTTTGTATGTCATTATACTTGGTCCTCCACC
>NW_026908906.1:5000-10000 GCF_958449725.1 Rosa rugosa | reverse complement strand
GACAATATGGCAGAAGATGTCCGAGTCACCATTGATGCTTTTAGAAACGAGCTGGTGGAGATGAATACCAAGCTCAATCTAACCATCCGTGCGATGGGAAACCAACCTGTGACGGACTACAGGAAGGTAAAGATACCAGAACCTCAAGCTTTTGGAGGGGCGCGAGATGCCAAGGAGCTTGAGAATTACTTATTTGATATGGAGCAATACTTCCGAGCAGTGAAGCCAGACTCGGAAGAGGTGAAGGTGAACATGGCGACAATGTATTTGTCAGGAGATGCTAAACTATGGTGGAGGACCAAGTATAATGACATACAAAGAGGGGTATGCACCATTGACACCTGGGAGGATCTTAAGAAGGAGCTCAAAGCTCAATTCTTCCCCGAGAATGTAGAGTATATTGCTAGAAGGCAGCTAAGGGAGCTCAAGCACACCAACAACATCCGAGACTTTGTAAACAAGTTCTCGGTGCTCATGCTTGACATCCCGGACATGTCAGAGAAGGATCGGCTGTTTTATTTCCTGGAAGGCTTAAAGCCCTGGGCGAGGACCGAACTTCAGCGGCAGAGAGTCCAAGATTTGGCCTCCGCACAGGCTGCTGCTGAAAGGTTGACGGACTACACATTCGAAGAGAACTCTACTAAGAAGACTCAGCCGTTTTCGAATGTGAATGTCAACAGAAATGTAAGGCCTGGACCGAGTAGAAGTGGGGGAGCGGAGTCCAAGTTTTCCAACTCAGGAGGAGGGGACAGGAGAGTAGTGAATACGAGGGACACGGCAACGTCCAAGCCTGTTGCCTCGACAGGGGTCTTCACCCCTCGACCCTTTAATCCCTCAGGCTATGCTCCAAGGCCACTAGCATGCTTCTTATGCAGGGGACCGCATAGAGTGAATGAGTGCCCTCACAAGACCGCCCTCTCTGCCCTACAGGCTCATATTCACTCGAAAGAAATGGAAGATCAGCAAGAGCCAGAGGAGGAACCTGGTCACATGGGAGCTCTAAGGTTCTTGGGTGCGGTGGAGAAGCGACCACAATCACCCAAGAAGTCTCAGGCTAAGGGCTTGATGTTCATAGATGGTAGTATTAATGGAAAGGTAGCCAAGAGCGTGATGGTTGACACAGGGGCCACTCACAACTTTGTGTCAGAACCTGAAGCACGGAGGTTGGGGCTGAAGTTGGAGAAGGATGTTGGCCGCATGAAAGCTGTGAACTCTAAGGCCTCACCTACAACTGGACTATCTCGAGGGGTATCACTCAAGTTAGGTCACTGGCAAGGGAAGGCTGACCTCGTAGTTGTCCAGATGGACGACTTTGATGTCATATTGGGGATGGAGTTCTTGTTGGCGAACAAAGCTATTCCCATTCCTAGTGCCCAACACTTACTTATTATGGGAGAAAGGCCGTGTGTGGTTCCGGCAAGAATCGAGCAACCAAGTGAACCCCGTCTCTTGTCCGCCCTCCAGTTCAAGAAAGGCGTGAAGCGTCATGAGCCTACCTATGTAGCAGTTCCCTTGATAAAGGATGAGACTAAAGGAGAAGTGATTCCGAAGGAGATTGAAGGGGTATTGGAGAGCTTTGTAGATGTGATGCCTCCTGAACTTCCCAAAGAATTGCCTCCAAGGAGGAGTGTGGACCATGAGATCGAACTGCTTCCGGGGGCCAAACCACCTGCAAAGGCACCTTACAGAATGGCACCCCCAGAACTGGCGGAACTTCGAAAGCAGCTCGAAGACCTGCTCAAGGCGGGATTCATTAGGCCATCTAAAGCCCCCTTTGGTGCACCTGTGCTGTTTCAAAGGAAACACGATGGAAGTTGGAGACTGTGTGTGGATTATCGGGCTCTCAACAAAGTCACGGTGCGCAACAAGTACCCGATCCCTCTGATTGCAGATCTGTTTGACCAACTCAGTGGTGCCAAATATTTCACAAAGCTAGACCTCCGCTCGGGGTACTATCAAGTTCGCATTGCAGAAGGAGATGAACCCAAGACAACGTGCGTCACCCGTTATGGCGCCTTTGAGTTCCTGGTGATGCCGTTCGGGTTGACCAATGCGCCAGCCACATTCTGCACTTTGATGAACCAAGTCTTCCACGAGTACTTAGATAAGTTCGTGGTAGTGTACCTGGATGACATAGTGGTGTACAGCTCTACCCTAGAAGAACACGTAGAGCACTTGAAGTTGGTGTTCCAACGGTTGCGGGACAACCAGTTGTATGTCAAGCGCGAAAAGTGCTCCTTCGCGCAAGTGACCATCAAGTTTTTAGGTCACATTATTGAAAGGGGTCAAATCAGGATGGATATGGAGAAAGTAGAAGCCATAAAGGAGTGGAGAAACCCCAAGAATGTGAAAGAGCTACGTTCTTTTCTTGGGCTGGCCAATTACTACAGACGTTTCATTGAGAATTACTCAAAGAAGACGACCCCCTTAACTGAACTCTTGAAAAAAGGAGTGACATGGGACTGGAGTAGTAATTGTGAGAAGGCCTTTCAAGATTTGAAGAAGGCCGTGATGGAAGATCCGGTCCTTGCCTTACCCGACCTGAACCTGCCATTTGAAGTCCAGACAGATGCTTCTGACTTCGCCTTAGGAGGAGTCCTGTTGCAACAAGGGCACCCTGTTGCTTATGAAAGTCATAAACTCTCGGAAGCTGAGAGGAGGTACGCGGCTCAGGAGAAGGAGTTGCTAGCCGTAATTCACTGTTTGAGGACGTGGCGACACTATTTGTTGGGGTCAAAGTTCCTTGTGAAGACAGACAATTCAGCCGTCAGCCACTTCCTGACCCAGCCGAAGTTAACTCCAAAGCAAGCTCGATGGCAAGAGTTTCTCGCTGAGTTCGACTTCCATTTCGAACACAAGGCTGGGCACACAAACCAAGTTGCTGATGCTCTAAGTCGCAAGGCTGACCTTGCCACCCTCAAGGTGTTGGCCACTTTGTCGAGCAGCATCATTGCCACAGACATCAAGCAACGTATCAAGGAGAGTCTGGAGAAGGATTCCGTGGCGCAATCCCTCATGAAAATGGTAAAGGAAGGGAAGAGCCGTCGGTTTTGGATGGAGGATGGCATATTGATGGCCAAAGGAGGACGAGTGTTTGTTCCGCGAGCGGACGGACTGCGAAGAATGCTTATGAAGGAGTGTCACGACACCCTGTGGGCAGGTCACCCTGGATGGCAGAGGACCCATGCACTCCTCAAGCAGGGGTACTACTGGCCCCAGATGCGAGACGATGTCACGGAATACACCAAGACTTGCCTGACATGCCAGCAAGACAAGATTGAGCGCCAAAAGACTCCAGGGCTGTTGGAACCACTGTCTATTCCTACTCGCCCATGGGAGAGTGTCTCCCTTGACTTTATTACTAACCTCCCGAAGGTGGGAGACTTATCAGGCATCCTGGTTGTGGTTGACAGGTTTTCAAAGTATGCCACATTTGTGCCAACCCCAAAGTACTGTTCGGCGGAAGACACAGCAAGCCTCTTTTTCGAGCATGTTGTAAAGTATTGGGGTGTGCCTCAGAACATAGTCAGCGATCGAGACACTAGGTTCACGGGAACATTCTGGACCGAGCTATTCAAGTTGCTCGGGTCTGAGCTCAACATATCTTCAAGTTATCACCCACAGACTGATGGGCAAACAGAAAGGTTCAACGGGATGTTGGAGGAGTACTTGCGCCATTTCGTTCATGCCAACCAACAGAATTGGGCGCAATTGCTCGATGTTGCACAATTTTGTTTCAACTCGAAGAAGAGCTCATCCACCAACAAGAGTGCTTTTGAAATTGTCACTGGCCAACAGCCTCTCTTGCCGCATACGGTGCAAGAAGTCTACAAAGGGGCGAATCCGCGTGCTTTCAACTTCACAAAAGAGTGGAAGACTAATGCCGAGATCGCTCAAGCCTATCTAGAGAAAGCGGCGGGGAGAATGAAGAAGTGGGCAGATCAAGGCCGCAAGCCCAGGGAGTTTCAGGCAGGGGACATGGTCCTTGTCAAGCTGCTTCCGGAACAACTCAGGTTCCTGCGCTCCAGAGACAAACGACTATTCAGGAAGTATGAAGGACCGCTCCCCATCATTGCTAAAGTGGGGAAGTGCTCCTACAAAGTCGATATTCCCGCCTGGATGAGAGTTCACCCCGTCTTCCATGTCAGCAACCTCAAGCCGCACCAGCCAGACTGTGAAGATCAAGCACGCAACCAGCCTGTTCGGGAGCACGTCGACATCAGACCACCAAAGCCGAAAGAAGTGGAGGAGATCCTAGCAGAGAGAGTGATCCGAGTGTCCAGGCGCCCATGCCAGCAGTTCCTGGTCAAGTGGAAGGGTCTGGGAGATGAAGAAACCAGTTGGGAGAATGCTGACGTCCTGACGAAGAAGTTCCAGCAGAAGATTGAAGACTTCAAGATCAAGGCAGTCGTCGAGAGCGCCGACAGCTTAAGTGGGGGAGGATGTTAGGGGCCGCACTTGTAATGCCGCAAGCAACCTTGTCCAGGGTCATTAGTTAAGCCTTTGGTTGGTTTGCTTGCGTGCTAGGGTTGTTTTGGTAATTTACAAATTATGTAATTTATTTTATTTAGCAATTAGTCTCCTCGACCTTTTTCATGTTTCCCCCTGCCAAGTTCATGTAAGGCCGATATGCTCTATAGGGAGGGGTTCCTAGTCGGCATAGTTTGGACTACGGAACTAGTATAGGTAAGCACATGTACTTTTGCCTCCCTTACCGTCTTACCATCAATAAAAGAGGAATTATTCAATCATCTGTGCCCCGTGAGATTGCTCTTTGATCTTTCCTTTCGATTATTCATTGTTCTTCGTGGTTGCCCCAACATTCATATAATTGTGTTCTTGCTTGTCACTAGCACTATTTTAATATCGTGTGGCTTTCATTGTTCCTTGCAAGGTACTCACTTGGCTGACTTGCTTGCTAGCAAGTGCCGCACGGTCCGCTTTGCGCCTTGCAAAGTTCGGCCCGTGACACCCTGCAACGAGCACAGCAGTCGTACATG